>NC_142808.1:27874649-28174649 GCF_049724085.1 Artemia sp. Qi Xiang Cuo | reverse complement strand
AAATAAAATTTGAAAAATCAAGAGAATGTAACTGTGACAAGGGAAAGCACAACAAAACACATTTCAACGAAACAAATCCACAATGAACTTTGAAAAATCAAGAGAGTGTAACTGTGACGCGGTAAACCACAACAAAACACTACTGAAATATTCCAACTCTTGCATTTCAACGAAAAAAATTCAATATGAACTTTGAAAAATCAAGAGAATGTAACTGTGACAAGGTAAACCACGACAAAAAACTTCTGCTGTATTATTCCAACTCTTGCATTTCAACGAAAGAAATCCAAAATGAGCTTTGAAAAATCAAGAGAATGTAACTGTGACAAGATAAACCACGACAATACATTACGTAAATATTCAAACTCTTGCATTTCAATGAAAGAAATTTAAAATGAACTTTGAAAAACCAAGAGCGTGTAACTGTGACATGATAAACCATGACAAAACACTACTGAAATATTATAACTCTTGCATTTCAACGAAAGAAATTCAAAATGAACTTTGAAAAATCAAGAGAATGTAACTGTGACAAGGTAAACCATAACAAAACACTACTGAAATATTCTAACTCTTGCATTTCAACGAGAAAAATCCAAAAATGAACTTTGAAAAATCAAGAGAATGTAACTGTGACAAGGTAAACCCCGATAAAACACTATTGAAATATTCCAACTCTTGCATTTCAAGAAAGAAATTCAAAATGAACTTTGAATAAATCAAGTGAATGTAACTGTGACATGGTAAACCACGACAAAACACCAATGAAATATTCCAACTCTTTCATTTCAAGGAAATAAATCCAAAATGAACTTTGAAAAATCAAGAGAATGTAACTGTGACAAGGTAAAGCACAAAATGCCACTACTGAAATATTCCAACTCTTGCGTTTCAAGGACAGAAATCCAAAATAAACTTTGAAAAATTAAGTGTATGTAACTGTTACATGGTAAACCATGACAAAACACTATTGAAATAATCCAACTCTTTCCTTTCAATGAAAGAAATTCAAAATGAACTTTGGAAAATCAAGAGAATGTAAAAATCCAAAATAAACTTTGAAAAATCAAGAGAATGTAACTGTGACAAGGTAAACCACGACAAAACACTACTGAAATGCTCCAACTCTTGCATTTCAAGGAAACAAATCCAAATGAACTTTGAAAAATCATAAGAATGTAACTGTGACAAGGTAAAACACGACAAAACACTACTGAAATATTCCAACTCTTGCATTTCACGAAAGAAATTCAAATTGAACTTTGAAAAATCAACAGAACGTAACTGTGACATGGTAAACCACGACAAAACACTACTGAAATATTCCAGCTCTTGCATTTCAACGAAAGAAATCCAAAATGAACTTTGAAAAATCAAGAGAATGTAACTGTGACAAGGCAAAGCACAGCAAGACACTACTGAAATATTCCAACTCTTGCATTTCAACGAAAGAAATTCAAAATGAACTTTGAATAATCAAGAGAATGTAACTGTGACATGATAAACCATGACAAAAGACTACTGAAATATTCCAACTCTTGCATTTCAACGAAAGAAATCCAAGATGAACTTTGAAAAATCAAGAGAATGTAACTGTGACATGGTAATCCACGATAAAACACTAATGAAATATTACAACTCTTGCATTTCAACGAAAAAAATTCAAAATGAACTTTGAAAAATCAAGAGAATGTAACAGTGACAAGGTAAACCATAACAAAACACTACTGAAATATTCCAACTCTTGCATTTCAAGGAAAGAAATCCAAAATGAACTTTGAAAAATTAAGAGAATGTAGCTGTGACAAGGTAAACCACGACAAAACACTACTGAAATATTCCAACTCTTGCATTTCAAGGAAAGAAATCCAAAATGAACTTTGAAAAATCAAGAGAATGTAACTGAGACAAGGTAAACCACGATAAAACACTACTGAAATATTCCAACTCTTGCATTTTACGAAAGAAATTTAAAATGAACTTTGAAAAATCAAGAGCATGTAACAGTGACATGGTAAACCACGACAAAACACTACTGAAATATTCCAAGTCTTGCATTTAACGAAAGAAATTCAAAATGAACTTTGAAAAATCAAGAGAATGTTACTGTGACATGGTAAACCACGATAAAACACTACTGAAATATTCCAACTCTTGCATTTCAAGGAAAGAAATCCAAAATGAACTTTGAAAAATCACGCGAATGTAACTGTGACAAGGTAAACCATAACAAAACACTATTGAAATATTCAAACTCTTGCATTTCAACGACAGAAATTCAAAAATAAACTTTGAAAAAGCAAGAGAATGTAACTGTGACAAGGTAAACCACGACCAAACACTAGTGAAACATTCCAACTCTTGCATTTCAACGAAAGAAATCAAAAATGAATTTTGAAAAATCAACAGAATATAGCTGTGACAAGGTAAACCACGACAAAACACTACTGAAATATTCCAACTCTTGCATTTCAAAGAAAGAAATCCAACATGAACTTTGAAATATCAAGCGAATGTAACTGTGACAAGGTAAACCACGATAAAACACTACTGAAATATTCCAACTCTCGCATTTCACGAAAGAAATTCAAAATGAACTTTGAAAAATCAAGAGAATGTAACAGTGACATGGTAGACCACGATAAAACACTACTGAAATATTCCAAGTCTTGCATTTCACGAAAGAAATTCAAAATGAACTTTGAAAAATCAAGAAAATGTAACTGTGACAAGGTAAAGCACAACAAAACACTACTGAAATATTCCAACTCTTGCATTTCACGTAAGAAATCCAAAATGAACTTTGAAAAATCAAGAGAATGTAACTGTGACATGGTAAACCACGATAAAACTCTACTGAAATATTACAACTCTTGCATTTCAACGAAAGAAATTCAAAATGAACTTTGAAAAATCAAGAGAATGTAACTATGACAAGGTAAACCATAACAAAACACTACTGAAATATTCCAACTCTTGCATTTCAACGAAAGAAATCCAAGATGAACTTTGAAAAATCAAGAGAATGTAACTGTGACAAGGTAAACCACGACAAAACACTACTGAAATATTCCAACTGTTGCATTTCACGAAAGAAATTCAAAATGAACTTTGAAAAATCAAGAGAATGTAACTGTGACATGGTAAACTACGAAAAAACACTACTGAAATATTCCAAGTCTTGCATTTCACGAAAGAAATTCAAAATGAACTTTGAAAAATCAAGAGAATGTAACTGTGACAAGGTAAACCTCGACAAAACACTACTGAAATATTCCAACTCTTGCATTTCAAGGAAAGAAATCCAAAATGAAGTTTGAAAAATCAAGAGAATGTAACTGTGACAAGGTAAACCACGACAAAACACTACTGAAATATTCCAACTCTTGCATTTCAAGGAAAGAAATCCAAAATGAACTTTGAAAAATCAAGAGAATGTAAAAGTGACAAGATAAAGCACAACATGACACTACTGAAATATTCCAACTCTTGCATTTCAACGAAAGAAATTCAGAATGAACTTTGAAAAATCAAGAGAATGTAAAAATCCAAAATGAAATTTTGAAAATTTTAGACAATTTTAGTTTTACAAGTTAAACCATGATAAAACACTACTGGAATATTCCAACTCTTGCATTTTAATGAAAGAAATTCAAAATTAATTTTGAAAAATCCAGAGAAGGTAACTGTGACAATGTAAACCGTATCAAATCGTTACTGAAATATTCCGACTCTCGCATTTCAATGAAAGAAATCCAAAATGAACTTTGAAAAATCAAAAGAATGTAACTGTGACAAGGTAAACCTCGACAAAACACTACTGAAATATTCCAACTCTTGTATTTCAAGGAAAGAAATCCAAGATGAACTTTGAAAAATCAAGAGAATGTAAGTGTGACAAGGTAAACCACGACAAAACACTACTGAAATATTCCAACTCTTGCATTTCAAGGAAAGAAATCCAAAATGAAAAATCAAGATAATGTAACTGTGACAAGGTTAACCATGATAAAACACTATTGAAATATTCCAACTCTTGCATTTCACGAAAGAAATTCAAAATGAACTTTGAAAAATCAAGAGCATGTAACACTGAGATGGTAAGCCACGACAAAACATTACTGAAATATTCCAACTCTTGCATTTCAAGGAAAGAAATCCAAAATGAACTTTGAAAAATCAAGAGAATGTAACTGTGACAAGCTAAACCACGACAAAACACTACTGAAATATTCCAACTCTTGCATTTCAAGGAAAGAAATCCAAAATAAACTTTGAAAAATCAAGAGAATGTAACTTTGACAAGGTAAACCACGATAAAACATTACTGCAATATTCCAACTCTCGCATTTCAACGAAAGAAATTCAAAATGAACTTTGAAAAATCAAGAGAATGTAACAGTGACATGGTAAACCACAACAAAACACTACTGAAATATTCCAAGTCTTGCATTTCACGAAAGAAATTCAAATTGAACTTTGAAAAATCAAGAGAATGTAACTGCGACAAGGTAAAGCACAACAAAACACTACTGAAATATTCCAACTCTTGCATTTCAACGTAAGAAATCCAAAATGAACTTTGAAAAATCAAGAAAATGTAACTGTGACATGGTAAACCACGATAAAACACTACTGAAATATTACAACTCTTGCATTTCAACGAAATAAATTCAAAATGAACTTTGAAAAATCAAGAGAATGTAGCTATGACAATGTAAACCATAACAAAACACTACTGAAATATTCCAACTCTTGCATTTCAACGATAGAAATCCAAAAATGAACTTTGTAAAATCAAGAGGATGTAACTGTGACAAGGTAAACCACGACAAAACACTACTGAAATATTCCAACTCCTGCATTTCAAGGAAAGAAATCCAAAATGAAAAATCAAGATAATGTAACTGTGACAAGGTAAACCATGATAAAACACTATTGAAATATTCCAACTCTTGCATTTCACGAAAAAAATTCAAAATGAACTTTGAAAAATCAAGAGCATGTAACAGTGAGATGGTAAACCACGACAAAACACTACTGATATATTCCAACTCTTGCATTTCAAGGAAAGAAATCCGAAAATGAACTTTGAAAAATCAAGAGAATGTAACTGTGACAAGGTAAACCACGACAAAACACTAATGAAATATTCCGACTCTTGCATTTCAAGGAATGAAATCCAAAATGAACTTTGAAAAATCAAGAGAATGTAACTGTGACAATGTAAACCACGAGAAAACAATACTTATATATTCCAACTCTTGATTTTCACGAAAGAAATTCAAAATGAACTTTGAAAAATCAAGAGCATGTAACAGTGACATGGTAAACCACGACAAAACACTACTGAAATATTCCAAGTCTTGCATTTCACGAAAGAAATTCAAAATGAACTTTGAAAAATCAAGAGAATGTAACTGTGACAAGGTAAAGCACAACAAAACACTACTGAAATGTTCCAACTCTTGCATTTCAACGTAAGAAATCCAAAATAAAACTTTGAAAAATCAAGAGAATGTAACTGTGACATGGTAAACCACGATAAAACACTACTGAAATATTACAACTCTTGCATTTCAACGAAAGAAATTCAAAATGAACTTAGAAAAATCAAGAGAATGTAACTATGACAAGGTAAACCTTAACAAAACACTACTGAAATATTCCAACTCTTGCATTTCAACGAAAGAAATCCAAAAATGAACTTTGAAAAATCAATAGAATGTAACTGTGACAATGTTAACCACGACAAAACACTACTGAAATATCCCAACTCTATCATTTCAAGGAAAGAAATTCACAATTAAGTATGAAAAATCAAGGGAATGTAACTGTGATTTGGTAAAGCATGGCAAAACACTACTGAAATATTCCAACTCTTGCATTTCGCGAAAGAAATCCAAAATGAACTTTTAAAAATCAAGAGAATGTAACTGTGACAAGGCAAAGCACAACAAAACACATGTCAACGAAACAAATCCACAATGAACTTTGAAAAATCAAGAGAGTGTAACTGTGACACGGTAAACCACAACAAAACACTACTGAAATATTCCAACTCTTGCATTTCAACGAAAGAAATTCAATATGAACTTTGAAAAGTCAAGAGAAATTCAAAATGAACTTTGAAAAATCAAGAGAATGTAACTATGACAAGGTAAACCACGACAAAAAACTTCTGCTGTAATATTCTAACTCTTGCATTTCAACGAAAGAAATCCAAAATGAGCTTTGAAAAATCAAGAGAATGTAACTGTGACAAGATAAACCACGACAATACATTACGTAAATATTCCAACTCTTGCATTTCAATGAAAGAAATTTAAAATGAACTTTGAAAAATCAAGAGCGTGTAACTGTGACATGATAAGCCATGACAAAACACTACTGAAACATTCCAACTCTTGCATTTCAAGGAAAGAAATCCAAGATGAACTTTGAAAAATCAAGAGAATGTAACTGTGACAAGGTAAACCACGATAAAACACTACTGAAATATTCCAACTGTTGCATTTCACGAAAGAAATTCAAAATGAACTTTGAAAAATCAAGAGAATGTAACTGTGACATGGTAAACTACGAAAAAACACTACTGAAATATTCCAAGTCTTGCATTTCACGAAAGAAATTCAAAATGAACTTTGAAAAATCAAGAGAATGTAACTGTGACAAGGTAAACCTCGACAAAACACTACTGAAATATTCCAACTCTTGCATTTCAAGGAAAGAAATCCAAAATGAAGTTTGAAAAATCAAGAGAATGTAACTGTGACAAGGTAAACCACGACAAAACACTACTGAAATATTCCAACTCTTGCATTTCAAGGAAAGAAATCCAAAATGAACTTTGAAAAATCAAGAGAATGTAAAAGTGACAAGATAAAGCACAACATGACACTACTGAAATATTCCAACTCTTGCATTTCAACGAAAGAAATTCAGAATGAACTTTGAAAAATCAAGAGAATGTAAAAATTCAAAATGAACTTTTTAAAAATCAAGAGAATGTAACTGTGACAAGGTAAACCACTACAAAACACTACTGAAATATTCCAACTCTTGCATTTTAATGAAAGAAATCCAAAATTAACTTTGAAAAATCAAGAAAATGTAACTGTGAGAAGGTAAAGCACAACAAGACACTACTGAAATATTCCAACTCTTGCATTTCAACGAAAGAAATTCAAAATGAACTTTTAAAAATCAAGAGAAGGTAACTGTGACAAGGTAAACCACGACAAAACACTACTAAAATATTCCAACTCTTGCATTACAAGGAAAGAAATCCAAAATGAACTTTGAAAAATCAAGAGAATGTAAGTGTGACAAGGTAAACCACGACAAAACACTACTGAAATATTCCAACTCTTGCATTTCAAGGAAAGAAATCCAAAATGAAAAATCAAGATAATGTAACTGTGACAAGGTTAACCATGATAAAACACTATTGAAATATTCCAACTCTTGCATTTCACGAAAGAAATTCAAAATGAACTTTGAAAAATCAAGAGCATGTAACACTGAGATGGTAAGCCACGACAAAACATTACTGAAATATTCCAACTCTTGTATTTCAAGGGAAAAAATCCAAAATGAACTTTGAAAAATCAAGAGAATGTAACTGTGACAAGCTAAACCACGACAAAACACTACTGAAATATTCGAACTCTTGCATTTCAAGGAAAGAAATCCACAACGAACTTTGAAAAATCAAGAGAATGTAACTGTGACAAGGTAAACCACGATAAAACACTACTGAAATATTCCAACTCTTGCGTTTCACGAAAGAAATTCAAAACGAACTTTGAAAAATCAAGAGCATGTAACAGTGACATGGTAGACCACAATAAAACACTACTGAAATATTCCAAGTCTTGCATTTCACGAAAGAAATTCAAAATGAACTTTGAAAAATCAAGAGAATGTAACTGTGACAAGGTAAAGCACAACAAAACACTACTGAAATGTTCCAACTCTTGCATTTCAACGTAAGAAATCCAAAATGAACTTTGAAAAATCAAGAAAATGTAACTGTGACATGGTAAACCACGATAAAACACTACTGAAATATTACAACTCTTGCATTTCAACGAAATAAATTCAAAATGAACTTTGAAAAATCAAGAGAATGTAGCTATGACAAAGTAAACAATAACAAAACACTACTGAAATATTCCAACTCTTGCATTTCAACGATAGAAATCCAAAAATGAACTTTGAAAAATCAAGAGAATGTAACTGTGACAAGGTAAACCACGACAAAACACTACTGAAATATTCCAACTCTTGCATTTCAAGGAAAGAAATCCAAAATGAAAAATCAAGATAATGTAACTGTGACAAGGTAAACCATGATAAAACACTATTGAAATATTCCAACTCTTGCTTTTCACGAAAAAAATCCAAAATGAACTTTGAAAAATCAAGAGCATGTAACAGTGATATGGTAAACCACGACAAAACACTACTGAAATATTCCAACTCTTACATTTCAAGGAAAGAAATCCAAAATGAACTTTGAAAAATCAAGAGAATGTAACTTTAACAAGGTAAACCACGACAAAACACTACTGAAATATTCCAACTCTTGCATTTCAAAGAAAGAAATCCAAACTGAACTTTAAAAAATCAAGAGAATGTAACTGGGACAATGTAAACCATGATAAAACACTACTGAAATATTCCAACTCTTGATTTTCACGAAAGAAATTCAAAATGAATTTTGAAAAATCAAGAGCATGTAACAGTGACATGGTAAACCACGACAAAACACTACTGAAATATTCCAACTCGTGCATTTCACGACAGAAATTCAAAATGAACTTTGAAAAATCAAGAGAATGTAACTGTGACAAGGTAAAGCACAACAAAACACTACTGAAATATTCCAACTCTTGCATTTCAACGTAAGAAATCCAAAATAAAACTTTGAAAAATCAAGAGAATGTAACTGTGACATGGTAAACCACGATAAAACACTACTGAAATATTACAACTCTTGCATTTCAACGAAAGAAATTCAAAATGAACTTAGAAAAATCAAGAGAATGTAACTATGACAAGGTAAACCTTAACAAAACACTACTGAAATATTCCAACTCTTGCATTTCAATGAAAAAAATCCAAAAATGAACTTTGAAAAATCAAGAGAATGTAACTGTGACAAGGTAAACCACAACAAAACACTACTGAAAAAGTCCAAATCTAGCATTTTAAGGAAAGAAATTCAAAATGAAGTTTGAAAAATTAAGAGAATGTAACAGTGACAAGGTAAACCACGACAAAAAACTACTGAAATATTCCAACTCTTGCATTTCACGAAAGAAATCCAAAATGAACTTTTAAAAATCAAGAGAATGTAACTGTGACAAGGCAAAGCACAACAAAACACATGTCAACGAAACAAATCCACAATGAACTTTGAAAAATCAAGAGAGTGTAACTGTGACACGGTAAACCACAACAAAACACTACTGAAATATTCCAACTCTTGCATTTCAACGAAAGAAATTCAATATGAACTTTGAAAAGTCAAGAGAAATTCAAAATGAACTTTGAAAAATCAAGAGAATGTAACTATGACAAGGTAAACCACGACAAAAAACTTCTGCTGTAATATTCTAACTCTTGCATTTCAACGAAAGAAATCCAAAATGAGCTTTGAAAAATCAAGAGAATGTAACTGTGACAAGATAAACCACGACAATACATTACGTAAATATTCCAACTCTTGCATTTCAATGAAAGAAATTTAAAATGAACTTTGAAAAATCAAGAGCGTGTAACTGTGACATGATAAGCCATGACAAAACACTACTGAAATATTCCAACTCTTGCATTTCAACGAAATAAATCCAAAAAGAACTTTGAAAAAACAAGAGAATGTAACTGTGAAAAGGTAAACCATGACAAAACACTACTGAAATATTCCAACTCTTGCATTTCAACTAAAGAAATACAAAATGAACTTTGAAAAATCAAGAGAATGTAACTGTGACAAGGTAAACCACGACAGAACACTTCTGAAATATTCCAACTCTTGCATTTCAATGAAAAAAATCCAAAATGAACTTTGAAAAATCGAGAGAATGTAACTGTGACAAGGTAAAGCACAACAAAACACATTTCAACGAAACAAATCCACAATGAACTTTGAAAAATCAAGAGAGTGTAACTGTGACACGGTAAACCACAAAAAAACACTACTGAAATATTCCAACTCTTGCATTTCAACGAAAGAAATTCAATATGAACTTTGAAAATCAAGAGAAATTCAAAATGAACTTTGAAAAATCAAGAGAATGTAACTGTGACAAGGTAAACCACGACAAAAACTTCTGCTGTAATATTCCAACTCTTGCATTTCAACGAAAGAAATCCAAAATGAGCTTCGAAAAATCAAGAGAATGTAACTGTGACAAGATAAACCACGACAATACATTACGTAAATATTCCAACTCTTGCATTTCAATGAAAGAAATTTAAAATGAACTTTGAAAAATCAAGAGCGTGTAACTGTGACATGATAAGCCATGACAAACACTACTGAAATATTCCAACTCTTGCATTTCAACGAAAGAAATCCAAAATGAACTTTGAAAAATCAAGAGAATGTAACTGTGACAAGGTAAACCACGATAAAACACTACTGAAATTTTCCAACTCTTGCATTTCACGAAAGAAATTCAAAATGAACTTTGAAAAATCAAGAGAATGTAACTGTGACAAGTTAAACCACAAAAAAACACTACTAAAATATTCCAACTCTTGCATTTCCACGAAAGAAATTAAAAATGAACTTTGAAAAATTAAGAGAATGTAACTGTTACAATGTAAAGCACAAAAAGACACTACTTAAATATTCCAACTCTTGCATTTAAACGAAAGAAATTCAAAATGAACTTTGAAAAATCAAGAGAATGTAACTTTGACAAGGTAAAGCACAACGAAACACATTTCAACGAAACAAATCCACAATGAACTTTGAAAAATCAAGAGAGTGTAACTGTGACACGGTAAACCACAAAAAAACACTACTGAAATATTCCAACTCTTGCATTTCAACGAAAGAAATTCAATATGAACTTTGAAAAGTCAAGAGAAATTCAAAATGAACTTTGAAAAATCAAGAGAATGTAACTATGACAAGGTAAACCACGACAAAAAACTTCTGCTGTAATATTGTAACTCTTGCATTTCAACGAAAGAAATCCAAAATGAGCTTTGAAAAATCAAGAGAATGTAACTGTGACAAGATAAACCACGACAATACATTACGTAAATATTCCAACTCTTGCATTTCAATGAAAGAAATTTAAAATGAACTTTGAAAAATCAAGAGTGTGTAACTGTGACATGATAAACCATGACAAAACACTACTGAAATATTCCAACTCTTTTTTTTTTCAACGATAAAAATCCAAAAATGAACTTTGAAAAATCAAGAGAATGTAACTGTGACAAGGTAAACCACGAAAAAACACTACTGAAATATTCCAACTCTTGCATTTCAAGGAAAGAAATCCAAAATGAACTTAGAAAAATCAAGAGAATGTAACTGTGACAAGGTAAACCACGACAAAACACTTCTGAAATATTCCAACTCTTGCATTTCAAGGAAAAAAATCCAAAATGAACTTTAAAAAATCAAGAGAATGTAACTGTGACAAGGTAAACCACGATAAAACACTACTGAAATTTTCCAAGACTTGCATTTCACGAAAGAAATTCAAAATTAACTTTGAAAAATCAAGAGAATGTAACTGTGACAAGGTAAAGCACAACAAAACACTACTGAAATATTCCAACTCTTGCATTTCAACGAAAGAAATTCAAAATGAACTAAGAAAAATCAAGAGAACGTAAATGTGACAAGGTAAAGCACAACAAAACACTACTGAAATATTCCAACTCTTGCATTTCAACGAAAAAATTCAAAATGAACTCTGAAAAATTAAGAGAATGTAACTGTGACAAGGTAAACCATGACAAAACACTACTGAAATATTCCAACTCTTGCATTTCAACGAAAGAAATCCAAAATGAACTTTGAAAAATCAAGAGAATGTAAGTGTGACAAGGTAAACCACAACAAAACACTACTGAAATAATCTAACTCTTGCATTTCAATGAAAGAAATCCAAAATAAAATTTGAAAAATCAAGAGAATGTAACTGTGACAAGGGAAAGCACAACAAAACACATTTCAACGAAACAAATCCACAATGAACTTTGAAAAATCAAGAGAGTGTAACTGTGACGCGGTAAACCACAACAAAACACTACTGAAATATTCCAACTCTTGCATTTCAACGAAAAAAATTCAATATGAACTTTGAAAAATCAAGAGAATGTAACTGTGACAAGGTAAACCACGACAAAAAACTTCTGCTGTATTATTCCAACTCTTGCATTTCAACGAAAGAAATCCAAAATGAGCTTTGAAAAATCAAGAGAATGTAACTGTGACAAGATAAACCACGACAATACATTACGTAAATATTCAAACTCTTGCATTTCAATGAAAGAAATTTAAAATGAACTTTGAAAAACCAAGAGCGTGTAACTGTGACATGATAAACCATGATAAAACATGACAAGGTAAACCCCGATAAAACACTATTGAAATATTCCAACTCTTGCATTTCAAGAAAGAAATTCAAAATGAACTTTGAATAAATCAAGTGAATGTAACTGTGACAAGGTAAACCACGACAACACACTACTAAAATATTCCAAATCTTGAATTTAAAGGAAAGAAATCCAAAATGAACTTTGAATAATCAAGAGAATGTAACTGTGACAAGGTAAAGCACAACAAGACACAATTGAGATATTCCAACTCTTACATTTCAACGACAAAAATCCAAAATTAACTTTGAAAAATTAAGTGTATGTAACTGTTACATGGTAAACCATGACAAAACACTATTGAAATAATCCAACTCTTTCCTTTCAATGAAAGAAATTAAAAATGAACTTTGGAAAATCAAGAGAATGTAAAAATCCAAAATAAACTTTGAAAAATCAAGAGAATGTAACTGTGACAAGGTAAACCACGACAAAACACTACTGAAATGCTCCAACTCTTGCATTTCAAGGAAACAAATCCAAATGAACTTTGAAAAATCATAAGAATGTAACTGTGACAAGGTAAAACACGACAAAACACTACTGAAATATTCCAACTCTTGCATTTCACGAAAGAAATTCAAATTGAACTTTGAAAAATCAACAGAACGTAACTGTGACAAGGTAAACCACAACAAAACACTACTTCAATATTCCAACTCTTGCATTTCAAGGAAATAAATACAAAATGAACTTTGAAAAATCATGAGAATGTAACTGTGACAAGGTAAACCACGACAAAACACTACTGAAATATTCCAACTCATGCATTTCACGAAAGAAATTCAAAATAAGCTTTGAAAAATCAAGAGAATGTAACTGTGACAAGGTAAAGCACAACAAAACACTACTGAAATATTCCAGCTCTTGCATTTCAACGAAAGAAATCCAAAATGAACTTTGAAAAATCAAGAGAATGTAACTGTAACAAGGTAAAGCCCATCATGACAATACTGAAATATTCCAACTCTTTCATTTCAACGAAAGAAATCCAAAAGAAACTTTTAAAAAACAAGAGAATGTAACTCTGACATGATAAACCATGACAAAACACTACTGAAATATTCCAACTCTTGCATTTCAATGAAAGAAATCCAAAATTAACTTTGAAAAATCAAGAGAATGTTACTGTGACATGGTAATCCACGATAAAACACTAATGAAATATTACAACTCTTGCATTTCAACGAAAAAAATTCAAAAATGAACTTTGAAAAATCAAGAGAATGTAACTGTGACAAGGTAAACCATAACAAAACACTACTGAAATATTCCAACTCCTGCATTTCAATGAAATAAATCCAAAATGAACTTTGAAAAATCAAGAGAATGTAGCTGTGACAAGGTAAACCACGACAAAACACTACTAAAATATTCCAACTCTTGCATATCGAGGAAAAAAATCCAAAATGAACTTTGAAAAATCAATAGAATGTAACTGAGACAAGGTAAACCACGATAAAACACTACTGAAATATTCCAACTCTTGCATTTTACGAAAGAAATTTAAAATGAACTTTGAAAAATCAAGAGCATGTAACAGTGACATGGTAAACCACGACAAAACACTACTGAAATATTCCAAGTCTTGCATTTAACGAAAGAAATTCAAAATGAACTTTGAAAAATCAAGAGAATGTTACTGTGACATGGTAAACCACGATAAAACACTACTGAAATATTACAACTCTTGCATTTCAATGAAAGAAATTCAAAATGAACTTTGAAAAATCAAGAGAATGTAACTGTGACAAGGTAAACCATAACAAAACACTACTGAAATATTCCAACTCTTGCATTTCAACGTTAGAAATTCAAAATGAACTTTAAAAAATCATGAGAATGTAACTGTGACATGGTAAACCATGACAAAACACTATTTAAATATTCAAACTCTTGCATTTCAACGAATGAAATCAAAAATGAAATTTGAAAAATCAAGAGAATGTAACTGTGACAAGGTACACCACGACAAAACACTACTGAAATATTCCAACTCTTGCATTTCAAGGAAAAATTCCAAAATGAACTTTGGAAAATCGATAGAATGTAACTGGGACAAGGTAAACCACGATAAAACACTACTGAAATATTCCAACTCTTGCGTTTCACGAAAGAAATTCAAAACGAACTTTGAAAAATCAAGAGCATGTAACAGTGACATGGTAGACCACGATAAAACACTACTGAAATATTCCAAGTCTTGCATTTCACGAAAGAAATTCAAAATGAACTTTGAAAAATCAAGAGAATGTAACAGTGACAAGGTAAAGCACAACAAGACACTACTGAAATATTCCAACTCTTGCATTTCACGTAAGAAATCCAAAATGAACTTTGAAAAATCAAGAGAATGTAACTGTGACATGGTAAACCACGATAAAACTCTACTGAAATATTACAACTCTTGCATTTCAACGAAAGAAATTCAAAATGAACTTTGAAAAATCAAGAGAATGTAACTATGACAAGGTAAACCATAACAAAACACTACTGAAATATTCCAACTCTTGCATTTCAAGGAAAGAAATCAAAAATGAACTTTGAAAAATCAAAAGAATGTAACTGTGACAAGGTAAACCACGATAAAACACTACTGAAATATTCCAACTGTTGCATTTCACGAAAGAAATTCAAAATGAAATTAGAAAAAATCAAGAGAATGTAACTGTGACAAGGTAAACCACGACAACACACTACTGAAATATTCCAACTCTTGCATTTCAAGGAAAGAAATCCAAAATGAACTTTGAAAAATCAAGAGAATGTAACTGTGACAAAGTAAACCATAACAAAACACTACTGAAATAGTCCAACTATTGCATTTCAACAAAAGAAATCCAAAAGTGAACTTTCTAAAAGCAAGAGAATGTAACTGTGACAAGGTAAACCACGACAAAAAACTACTGAAATATTCCAACTCCTGCATTTAAAGGAATGAAATCCAAAATGAAAAATCAAGATAATGTAACTGTGACAAGGTAAACCATGATAAAACACTATTGAAATATTCCAACTCTTGCATTTCACGAAAAAAATTCAAAATGAACTTTGAAAAATCAAGAGCATGTAACAGTGAGATGGTAAACCACGAGAAAACACTACTGAAATATTCCAACTCTTGAATTTCAAGGAAAGAAATCCAAAATGAACTTTGAAAAATCAAGAGAATGTAACTCTGACAACGTAAACCACTACAAAACACTACTGAAATATTACAACTGTTGCATTTCAAGGACATAAATCCGAACTGAACTTTAAAAATTATAGAGAATGTAACTGTGAAAATGTAAACCACGATAAAACACTACTGAAATATTCCAACTCTTGATTTTCACGAAAGAAATTCAAAATGAACTTTGAAAAATCAAGAGCATGTAACAGTGACATGGTAAACCACGACAAAACACTACTGAAATATTCCAAGTCTTGCATTTCACGAAAGAAATTCAAAATGAACTTTGAAAAATCAAGAGAATGTAACTGTGACAAGGTAAAGCACAACAAAACACTACTGAAATATTCCAACTCTTGCATTTCAACGTAAGAAATCCAAAATAAAACTTTGAAAAATCAAGAGAATGTTACTGTGACATGGTAAACCACGATAAAACACTACTGAAATATTACAACTCTTGCATTTCAACGAAAGAAATTCAAAATGAACTTTGAAAAATCAAGAGAATGTAACTGTGACAAGGTAAACCATAAGAAAACACTACTGAAATATTCCAACTCTTGCATTTCAATGAAAAAAATCCAAAAATGAACTTTGAAAAATCAAGAGAATGTAACTGTGATAAGGGAAACAATGACAAAGTACTTCTGAAATATTCCAACTATAGCATTTTAAGGAAAAAAGTCTAAAATAAAATTTGAAAATCAAGAGAATGTAACTGTGACAAGGTAAATGAAGACAAAACACTACTAAAATATACTAGCTGTTGAATTTCAATAAAAGAAATCCAAAATGAACTTTGAAAAATCAAGAAACCACGATAAAACACTACTGAACTATTCCAACTCTTGCATTTCACGAAAGAAATTCAAAATGAACTTTGAAAAATCAAGAGAATGTAACTGTGACATGGTAAATCACGACAAAACACTACTGATATATTCCAAGTCTTGCATTTCACGAAAGAAATTCAAAATGAACTTTGAAAAATCAAGAGAATGTAACTGTGACAAGGTAAAGCACAACAAAACACTACTGAAATATTCCAACTCATGCATTTCAACGAAAGAAATCCAAAATGAACTTTGAAAAATCAATAGAATGTAACAGTGACAAGATAAAGCACAACAAGACACTACTGAAATATTCCAACTCTTGAATTTCAACGAAAGAAATTCAAAATGAACTTTGAAAAATCAAGAGAATGTAAAAATACAAAATGAACTTTGAAAAATCAAGAGAATGTAACTGTGATAAGGTAAACCACGACAAAACACTACTGAAATATTCCAACTCTTGCATTTCAAGGAAAATAATCAAAAATGAACTTCGAAAAGGCAAGAGAATATAACTTTGACAAGGTAAACCACAACAAAACACTAGTGAAATATTCCAACTCTTGCATTTCAACGAAAGAAATCCAAAATGAACTTTGAAAAATCAAGAGAATGTAAGTGTGAAAAGGTAAACCACGACAAAACACTACTGAAATATTCAAACTCTTGCATTTCAAGGAAGGAAATCCAAAACGAACTTTGAAAAATCAAGAGAATGTAACTGTGACAAGGTAAACCACGACAAAACACTACTGAAATATTCCAACTCTTGCATTTCAAGGAAAGAAATTCAAAATGAAAAATCAAGATAATGTAACTGTGACAAGGTAAACCACGACAAAACACAACTGAAATATTCCAACTCTTGCATTTCAACGAAAGAAATCCAAAAATGAACTTTGAAAAAATCAAGAGAATGTAACTGTGACAAGGTAAACCGCGACAAAACACTACTGAAATTCTACAACTCTTGCATTTCAAGGCAAGAAATTCAAAATGAATTTTGACAAATCAAGAGAATGTAACTGTGACAAGGTAAACCCCGATAAAACACTATTAAAATATTCCAACTCTTGCATTTCACGAAAAATATTCAAAATGAACTTTGAAAAAATCAAGTGAATGTAACTCTGACATGGTAAACCACGACAAAACACTACTGAAATATTCCAACTCTTGCATTTCAAGGAAAGATATCCAAAATGAACTTTGAAAAATCAAGAGAATGTAACTGTGACAAGGTAAAGCACAACAATACACTACTGAAATATTCCAACTCTTGCATTTCAACGAAAAAAATTCAAAACGAACTTTGAAAAATTAAGAGAATGTAACTGTAACATGGTAAACCATGACAAAACACTACTGAAATAATCCAACTCTTTCATTTCAATGAAAGAAATTCAAAATGAACTTTGGAAAATCAAGAGAATCTAAAAATCCAAAATAAACTTTGAAAAATCAAGAGAATGTAACTGTGACAAGGTAAACCATGACAAAACACTACTGAAATACTCCAACTCTTGCATTTCAAGGAAACAAATCCAGAATGAACTTTGAAAAATCATGAGAATGTAACTGTGCCAAGGTTAACACGACAAAACACTACTGAAATATTCCAACTCTTGCATTTCACGAAAGAAATTCAAATTGAACTTTGAAAAATCAAGAGAATGTAACTGTGACATGGTAAACCACGACAAAATACTACTTAAATATTCCAACTCTTGCATTTCAAGGAAACAAATCCAAAATGAACTTTGAAAATCATGAGAATGTAACTGTGACAAGGTAAACCACGACAAAACACTACTGAAATATTCCAACTCTTGCATTTCAACGAAAGAAATCCAAAATGAACTTGGAAAAATCAAGAGAATGTAACTGTGACAAGGTAAAGCACAACAAGACACTACTGAAATATTCCAACTCTTGCATTTCAACGAAAGAAATTCAAAATGAACTTTGAAAAACTAAGAGAATGTAACTGTGACAAGGTAAACCACGACAAAACGCTACTGAATTTAAGTATGTTTCATCTCATTCGAAGACATGTAAAAAAAAGGTTGAAAAAAATATATCATGTTAAAAAAAAATGAAAAAAATGGGGAGGGGGGCAAAAAGATAGAGGGAGGGGGTGCCCTTCGAGTTTGGGGTTAGGGGACCTTTGGGGGGTTGATGTCTCTGCTGGTTAGGGTCGTTGGTGCTTATGATCCTTGATGGTTCGTACTCACATACACCGTGCTAATTAATTTGCAATGATTTCTAAGTTTCGTTCTGAATTTCAGTATTAAAATTATTTTTTTGCCATCTACATGTCTCTTAGTATCAACCTTTTAACATACTATAGCGTTAGACTTTATTTCATATTTACAATACTGTTCAAACGCCACTTGTGTATTATACAGAACACATCGAAGAAGTAAAGCTATCCATTATCAAAATTCTTTTCTTGCCATCTACATCTCTTTTAGTATCAGCTTTTTAATATACTATAACGTTAGACTGTATTTTGAATTGACAACACTGTTCAAACGCCACTTGTGTATTATACGGAGCACATCGAAGAAGTAAAGCTATGTCAAGTCATAAGACCATTTTATCATCGTTAACCATTTCCATACATTGATATTGTTCCAAATTTATAATAAATAAGGTATGAATTAACATGCTCTTCAGGGTTACCTTAACTGCTAATAACTTTAACCCTTTTTTTCTCCATCTTCATACGATCCCATTCGCAAATGTTATCTAGCTCTGTTTTTTCCTATTATTCAAATAAGATCGTTCGTACAGTCCAATTTGCGAATCCCTTATCCCTTTTTGCAAATGTCAATCAAACAATTCTGATTGTAGCATCCAATTTTTTAATAACAATCTACTCTCGAGTTAAGGCAATTGTCCAAAAAATCAGAAATTAATATCGTTTGTATAGTCCAATTCGCAAATGCTAAACCCTTTTTAGCGACGAAGACCACACTGCCTTTCCATAACAAACAACAAAAGTACGAAGAACAAAAGGGAAATCTTTTTGTAAGACAGTGGAGATAATTTGAATGAATATTTCGGCCCTAGGTCCAAGGGCCGTCCTCAGCAAGACAAAAAATATATAAAAGAAAAAAGACTCACAACAACATGCGACCAACATAACCAATAAAGTGAAAAAAATTTTCAAAGCAGTCCTAGCATCATTACTTCAGCGAAGTTCAACCAGGACTGATAAAAAGTAAGGTAAAACCAAGGCGATTCAATGAGATGAAAGAAAAATAAATTAAAAACACGTTCTTATTGCTAATCCAGCTTTTTTGGCAGCAAACCTCAAAGGTCTTTTTGTGACCGGTTCTGTGTTAATGTCTATCGGTTTTTTAAAATATTTTGTAAGATCATTTTTAATTGAATTTGTGTAAAGAGCATTTAGTGTATATTCCCCCAGGTCCCTATTTAAGGAAATGTTATTATTAATCTTAAGTTTGATTTCAATTGATTCTTGGACTACCTGATTTATGCCTAGGTCATTGCTAATAAGGGCAGATTCATCAAAAAGTATATTGTGGTTAGGATTTTCAAAAATATGGCTGCCTAATGCAGAATCAGATGAAACAGTGGAAATATTAGAATTCAGAGCTTTTACAATATCATCTTTATGCTGTTGTATGTGTTTTTTTAAATTCTGGTGTGTTCTACCTACATAGTATTTGCCACAATCTCATGGTATTTGATAGACCCGTCTTTGGCGAGTAACTGGGGTTTTATCTTTACCAGAATTTAGAAAATTTATGATTCTAAAATTATTTGTGAATACTACATACAGATCATTTTTTGTGCAAACTTTTTTAAGATTTGTAGTGATTTTTGGGATATAGGGGAGGTAAATTATGTTTAAGGGCTTGTCAGACACCTCACTTGGTAAACTATCATTAATTTTACGGGAATGTCTTTTCAGTCTACAGTTAATTACACTATTAATAAATAACATAGGATACCCATTTCCAAAAAGTATGTCCTTGATAAAGTTTAATTCTGCTGTGATGTAGGAATCAGAACAAATATTTAGGGCACGATCGACGAGGGATATTACGACTGCTCTTTCAACTTGGGGGGGGGGGATGGTTTGATGTAAAACGTAAATATCTATTATTTTGTGTTGGTTTTCTATAAATAGTAAAATTGAGTTTATCGAAGCTACGAATAACTAACACATCTGGGAATGGGATTTTATTTGCGATTTCGATTTCTAAAGTAAACTGTAAATTTCTATCGTATGTATTAAGGGGATCTAAAAAACCCTTAAGCTCATTTTCCCCATAGTTCCAGAGTGAAATTACGTCATCCATGTACCGTCCCCAAAAGATATGTTTCAAAAAATACGAATCTAATGACCAATTTTCAATATGTTCCACATAAATATTCGCCAGTAACCCGGAGAGGGGGCACCCATCGCTAAGCCATTAATTTGTTGGTAAAAAGAATTACGGAATTGGAAATACATTGAATATTTGTTGCAGAGTTTAACCAAGGTCATTAAGACATCACAATCTATTCCTGCTGCTGAAGCTTCTATTAAGTGATAATTTTCTTTTATTTTATCTTCTAATAACTGTTCAGATGCTGTGACATTAATATTTGTATACATTGAAACAATATCAAAGCTATTTATAATGGTATTTTCGAAGATGTTTACAGTTGCGAGGTTTTCAACTAAATTTACTGATTTACATTCATATAATTTTTGAGATTAAAGCAAAGGTTTGAAGAATGTGTCTAATTATCCCCCAATATTAGACGTGTGGGCTCTCGTAAATGCTAATACGGACCTTAAAGGAGTGCCTTGCTTGTGTGATTTCAGTAGACCATGAAACTTTGTGCAAACCTTACCACGGGTGAAAAATTTTTTATATAGCTGCGAAGTAATTTTTCTATTTTATTTTAATCTTTTTAATTCATTTATAATTTTGTTTGCAAATTGATCAGTATCGTCGTGGGTTGTAGTTCTATAAGTTGTCTCGTCATTTAAATGAAAATATTTTTGTATCGTAATCTGTCGTATCCATGAAAACCAGGGAATTGCTTTTATCTGCTTTAGTTACAATAATGAATGAATATTTACGGAGATTATATAGTATTTTTAGGTCATACAAATTATCTGGTTTTTTATTGCCGGGAAAATTAATCTTTTTTTGATTGTTGTAAAAGGGATCTTATAAGACTATCTCTAGCTTGATTAGTATTCGGTATAAATGCATAAAACTTGTGCACACAGGGTTCTAGAGAGGAAATTAGATCTGCAGCAGGGACTGTTTTGGAAGAAAAGAGAATTTTGGACAATTTTCGAGAATTTGAATTCCTTTTGATTCAAGTGTTATAGAGGATAGATTAATAACTGCCGGCCCAGAAGTGAATCTTGGGATGCAAGTAGAGCTATTCCTCGAAATTCATATCTGAGGTTTTCCAATTTCTTAATAAGTCGTTCCCTTGATAAGCAAAAATCGTGACTAAACAAATTTCTTTCCAACCTAGCAACCTGGCTAAAATCAACAGAGGACAAATTTTCAAATAAAAACTTTTCTAAGGATTTCCTTTCAGAGGAAATAGTATATCTTTTTTGTTTTTTGTCTTTAATGATGTGTGTTAATGTTTTAAATTGTAGTGTGCGAGCAAATCGCTCTTCTTTCCGGGTATTTAAGTGTAATCTGAATATTAAAGACTTGGGAATAAGATTTTCAATTTTGCAAGATTCCAAGAATTTTAGCTGGTTAATGATAATAGCATGTTTTTTGCCTAAATTAATAAAATAAAAGATATCATTGTTAAATTGCTACCCATAAGCAAGGTGAAAATAGCGACGAAGACCACACTGCCTTTCCATAACAAACAACAAAAGTACGAAGAACAAAATGGAAATCTTTTTGTAAGACAGTGGAGATATTTTGAATGTTTCAAAGGACTGCTTTGAAAAAAAATTTCACTTTTTTGGTTTTATTGGTCGCATGTTGTTGTGAGTCTTTTTTCTTTTATATATTTTTTGTCTTGCTGAGGACGGCCCTTGGACATAGGGCCGAAATATTCATTCAAATTATCTCCACTGTCTTACAAAAAGATTTCCCTTTTGTTCTTCGTACTTTTGTTGTTTGTAAACCCTTTTTCTTTTAAACCACCTGCATACGATCCAATTCACAAATGCTAAACCTTTTTTTAGAGCTATGATCGCAAAGAATGGTACTTGTTATCAGAAAAAAATGCCAATTGCCAAAAAAAAGAAAATAAATAAAACAGGCCATGCTGAATGTGCTTCAAAAACCCATCTGGTTGAAAACATGTTTGTTATCGTTAACCCTTTCAATAGATTGATATTGTTCCAAATTTATAATAAATATCTTTCTTTTTGCAATGTGCAGGAACCAGTGGGGAATCCCCAATCGTACTGCTCACTTTATGGGTGTTATCTCAAAAACCAGTCTGGTTGAAAACGTGGAGTTGAAGCAAACTTGTGTAACAAGCCATATTTCAGGAACCAGTGGGGAATCCCCGCTCGTACTGCTCTGGAAAGGCATCAAGGAACGTAAAGTAAGCAAATAGCACAGGAAGCAACATAGTGTCCCCAAATGGCATTGGAAGGAACATAGTGTCCCCAAATAGCATTGGAAGGATCTTAGCGTCCCCAAATAGCATGGGAAGGAACATAAACCCTTAGAATAGCATAGGAAGGAACGTAAACCCTTAGAATAGCATAGGAAGGAACATAAACCCTTAGAATAGCATAGGAAGGATCATGGCAACCGAGCAAATCCATTAGTACATGCTTTGAAAAGGTGCCAAGGAACGTAAACCAAGCAAATAGCACAGGAAGGAACATAAACCAAGCAAATCCATAAGTACATGCTCTAGAAAGGTGGCAAGGAACGTAATCTCCCGAAATAGCACAGGAATGAACATAATCTCCCCAAAGTATCTAAATGATCTCTGTTTGGATTTTAAGTGGTAATCAAACAGTTCGTGGTAACGACCTGTAAGTCGAGTGACCCAGCTCAATAGTAACCTAAACTCTAAAAAACAGATTTTGATACCAATAGATATATAATAGAAATTTGATTATTATGCTTATTCCAAATATATAAGTTTCATTAAGTTGTGTTATACCAATCAATAGCTACGAGCCTGAGAAAATTTTGTCTGATTTTAGAAAAAAGGAAGAAAAACACCCTCGAAGTCAGTAGTGTACAATGCGATCAAAAATCGGACGTCACGACGCTGGTAGGAAAAAATAACTTACAATTCTAGTTCTGTTGGAAGCTGCCCGGCAGGTTCTGGTCATGTTTTTTTACACACTTCCACTTGTGGTCTCAGCAACGATAGATTTGAATACGGATGTTTTGTAAACAATCTCACAGAAGGGTTAATTAAACTTGCGGGCTATGACGGGTTACAAAATTCAAGAGTGTCTGACTGAAGACCAATTTTTCAGAGAAAATTGGTCTTTTCCAACTAGAAACAGATGCAAGGGGATAAGAGCTTCACACCCCCTAATGGACCAACGAAAATACAATGCTAATTTCCATATTATTAAAACTTGTGTATTATACGGACCACACTCCAAGTAATTATCTCTGAAAAACTTGCCAGGTGGTAATTTTGCCAGCTTGAAACAGGGCATGTTGTGACGTCAGAGGGTATGTCTTTAAAATAGTATGGGAAAAGAGATGTTGTAGAAACTCAATGCTAATTTCCCTATGTGTGTTGTAGAAATCCTTACTATGTGTATTACGGACTAAATTGTGCCTACAATACTGAAGTCATAGAAATTTAACGAAAATCACACCATCGGATTCAGTGTATCAATGAACCCTACTAAAGAGGTTTCAAGCTCATATCAGTAAAAATTCGGTATTTTGTAATTTTTGTCAGAAGAAAGATCACAGATACGCGTTTATTTGTTTCTTTGTTTTTTCTTTGTTTTTTCAAGGGTGATTGTATCGACCCAGTGGACCTAAAACTTCGAGAGAGGGCTGATCCTAACGGAAATCAAAAGTTCTAGTACCCTTTTTAAGTGAACAAAAATTGGAGGGTGACAAGGTCCCCTCCCACGCCACTTTTTTCCCAAAACCGACTGACCAAAATTTTGGAATAGCTTTTTTCTTCAGAATAGTAGAAAGGCCCAATAACTGTGTCTTTAGAGATAAAATAACCCCCTAGAGCGCATGGGGAAATGTTTATAAGCTATAAAATTTACCTATTGTTTTATTTTCTATTGGGAAGTATGCATACATTTTTCATGTGGGGAGGGGAGGACGAATTCTCTGCTGGAAGGATTTTTGCATGAGGAGAATTTTCCATTGTTAGGGAAGTTTCCAGGGGGTAAAATTTTCAGGGGAAATTTTACACTGGGTGTCTTGATTTCTCTGTACCGATTCAATTCTAGCCTTGGAGATGTTAAGGGCAATTGTCCGGGGTAAATTTTTCCCAGTGTTGAATTCTCCAGAGGATATTTCTGTGGGAAGGGGGATTTTTCCTTGGAGGAGTGGCCAGGTATCTTGGCCTTATTTATCAAGCGATCAGAAATTAAATAAAAATATAAGTTTTTTCAACTGAAAGTAAGGAGCAACACTAAAACTTAAAACGAACAGAAATTATTACGTATATGAGGGGATTTGCCTTTCATCAGCACCTCACTCTTTATGCCAAAGTTTAAATTCTGTCCCAATTCTCTACAAACAACTCCTAAAACACAAGGGTCGTTTGATTAGAACAATAAGTAACTATTTTTAAAGTTCCAAAACACTTTAGTGTGAAGAGCAAGGTGTTGAGGAGGGGGGGGGAATACCCTTAATATGCGTAAGAATTTCTGTTCGTTTTAAGTTTTAATTTGCTTTTTAAGTGTTTCCTTTAATTTGCGTTTTAAGTTTCTCCTTACTTTCAGTTGAAAAAGGTTTTTTTATTTAATGAATTTTAGAGACAAACATTTTTTTAAAGGCAATGGAAAAAATATGTCAATTAAAGTAAAAGTATATAAAAATGAAAAAAAAAGTAATTAATTAAAAAAAATACACAAAACAATAGCCTAATTACCAAAACTAAGATACAAACTCCCGGCATTCAGATCTGTTGAGTAATACTGAAGCGTTGGACTGATATTTTTTTAAAATATTGACAGTTTTGAGTTTGGTTATCAAACACCAAAATATTTAATGCCTTTAGACTCAACTTTTTATAAAAATAGAGCAAAACACATTTTTTCCGTTTTTTCCCCTATTCTGCTCTTTTTCCGTTGGTTTCCTTATAATTAGTTTTTAGTCCCAAATTTCCAGGGGGACCATGCCCTCCTGCCCCCCTTGCCGGCATCAATGTCTGTGTTTGAGTAAATATTGATAACATCCCACTTCATATGTCTCTAACTCTAAAAAGAATTCAATTCATCTCTCTCAGACTACGGTAAAATTCTAATTCACCTATTTCAGAGTATATTAAACCACTTTTGAGCTCATAGTTGTGTGTGTTTGAGTGAATCATGAAAAATTCCTCCTTTATGTGTCTCTAACTCAAAAAAGAATTCAAATCAACTCTCTCTAACTATGATAAAAATCTAATTTACCTATTTCAGATGCTAGTAAACCACTTTTGAGCTGATAGTAGTGTTTGTGTTTGAGTGAATTTTGATAAAATTCCACTTCATATGTCTCTAACTCAAAAAAAGAATTCGATTCATCTCTAACAGACTATGGTAAAATCCATTTCACCTATTCCAGATTCTAGTAAACCACCTGTGATCTGATAGTACTGTCTGTGTTTGATTTAATCTTTATAAATTCCCGCTTCATATGTCTCTAACTATAAAAAAAATTCTATTCATCTCTCTCACACTGCGGTAAAACTCTAATCCACCTATATCAGACTCTAGTATACAGCTGTGAGCTAATAGTAGTGTCTGTGTTTGAGTGAATCTTGATAAATTTCCCTTTCATGTGTCTCTAACTTTAAACAGACTTCGAGTCATCTCTCTCAGGCTATGGTAAAAATCTAATTCACCTATTTCAGACTCTAGTAAACCATATCTAGCATATAATGTATTATAATGTCATTTTAAGACATAAAAAATTGAAACAATTTATGCTAAAAAAAGAAATCTAAGTAAAAAAAAGTGTTACTGCAAACACTATTTTTCTAATCGGAAAAATCACGACTAACATACCTGTATCATCTTAATTTCATATTTCGAAAATATCATAAGTGATTTTTTATCGTTTTAAGTATATTTTGTGTCATTTTAAGACATGAAAAGAAAAAAGTTGAAAAAAATTCTGTTACAAAATCTAAGACAAAGCTACTAGAAATATTACTTTTCTAATAGTAAAAATCACGACTAACATATCTATATCATCTTTATTTTGTATTTTGAAAATATCACGAGTGAATTTTTTGTTTTAAGAATATTTAACGTCATTTTAAGACATGAAAAGAAAAGTTTCTAAGTAAAAAAAATTAAAGTTAAAAAAAGTAAAAAAGATTAAACTTAAAAAAACAGTAAAAAAAGGGGGAGGATAAAAGTTGAGGGGGGGATTCGGGCCCTTGGAGGTTAGGGTATGGGTGACCAATGATAATAAACTTCTATTCTCGGCGCTTTTTAATGTAATACATTTAAATTTCCCACTTTATATTCACTTAATGTAGATTTCCTATAAATATGTAAACCGGTTTCATTCAATCCAAATAAAAAATAATTATTCATATTATTGTCATTTGGATTTACCTTGGTATTCATGCCCAGACAAGAATTATGCAAATATGATGCCTTTTGGTACCTGTCTGTATGTAGGTAATTGCCCAAATAAGGGTGTAAATTTAATAGTTAGAGACCTACACTACTAACGTCTACTAGACCATCTATTCTACATTTTTCAAACTATAGTTTGTGTGAATTAAGTAGTTAGAGCCCCTACACTACTAACGTCTGCTAGACCTTCTAATCTATAGTTTTCAAAAACAAATTTTATATTAAAATTCATAAAATGGAATATATTACAGAATAAAAAAGTACGAGTGTTTGATTAAACTTAGCTGTCGGCTCAAGTGATTACGATGATTTAGTTATTATGATAAGAAATTGGCTTCTAAGTGGAGATAATCATTTATTTTGTTTCTTATACATTATCTCCGTGATAAAAATATTTGCATTTCTGGTATTTATTTGCTTTCTATGTAAAATATCTGGAAATTGAATAAAAAATATATCTCAGATAATTTAACAAAATAGCTTTTACAAACCACTTTCATATATATATATATATATATATATATATATATATATATATATATATATATATATATATATATATATATATATATATATATATATATATATATATATATATATATATATATATATATATATATATATATATATATATATATATATATATATATATATATATATATATATATATATATATATATATAAAAAAAAAAAAAAAAAAAAAAAAAAAAAAAAAAAAAAAAAAAAAAAAAAAAAAAAAAAAAAAAAAAAAAAAAAAAAAAAAAAAAAAAAAAAAAAAAAAAAAAAAAAAAAAAAAAAAAAAAAAAAAAAAAAAAAAAAAAAAAAAAAAAAAAAAAAAAAAAAAAAAAAAAAAAAAAAAAAAAAAAAAAAAAAAAAAAAAAAAAAAAAAAAAAAAAAAAAAAAAAAAAAAAAAAAAAAAAAAAAAAAAAAAAAAAAAAAAAAAAAAAAAAAAAAAAAAAAAAAAAAAAAAAAAAAAAAAAAAAAAAAAAAAAAAAAAAAAAAAAAAAAAAAAAAAAAAAAAAAAAAAAAAAAAAAAAAAAAAAAAAAAAAAAAAAAAAAAAAAAAAAAAAAAAAAAAAAAAAAAAAAAAAAAAAAAAAAAAAAAAAAAAAAAAAAAAAAAAAAAAAAAAAAAAAAAAAAAAAAAAAAAAAAAAAAAAAAAAAAAAAAAAAAAAAAAAAAAAAAAAAAAAAAAAAAAAAAAAAAAAAAAAAAAAAAAAAAAAAAAAAAAAAAAAAAAAAAAAAAAAAAAAAAAAAAAAAAAAAAAAAAAAAAAAAAAAAAAAAAAAAAAAAAAAAAAAAAAAAAAAAAAAAAAAAAAAAAAAAAAAAAAAAAAAAAAAAAAAAAAAAAAAAAAAAAAAAAAAAAAAAAAAAAAAAAAAAAAAAAAAAAAAAAAAAAAAAAAAAAAAAAAAAAAAAAAAAAAAAAAAAAAAAAAAAAAAAAAAAAAAAAAAAAAAAAAAAAAAAAAAAAAAAAAAAAAAAAAAAAAAAATATATATATATATATATATATATATATATATATATATATATATATATATATATATATATATATATATATATATATATATATATATATCTTAGTAACAATCAATAGGAACTAAATAAAATAAAAGCTGTAATAAAATAAAAGCTAACGCATAGAAAATCTGTGAGCTAAACTACATTATAAGTATTAGTTTTTAAGGTAGCTTCCATTAAATCCTTAATACCACTGCAGCGATTTTGGTAGTTAAAAGGATGAGGATAAAAAAAATATTAAAGATGTTACAACATAAACCGTTTGTAACAATAATCTAGTTAAACTGTTTCAAAAATGGATTTATTTGTGTCAGCGATTGCTTCTTTATAAATTTTGACATTTCAAATGTCTCAAAATATATTACTATTAATTTAAATATTATTTTTAATTTTCAGTTAAGCTTAAATGAAATCAGTTTGTGGGTTCAAAGAGTGACGAAGCCCTTATTTGTGTTAGTTTTATTTTATCTCAGATTTCAATCTGTTGTCCTTTGCAATTTCTGGCCGTTTGTGGTCTACTTGCTTAGGCGTAATAAATTTAGTAGGCATCAAAAGTTTAAAGCATAATTATTTAATAGAAAACAGAGCAGTATTTACGAGACTATGCGTATTAGATCTATCATTGACAAAGCCCCTGATATGATAATATGATCGCTATTTATGAACACTAAAAGTCTTTCAAAGCCAAGGGTAGTGGGCATCAGCTTAGCTGCAAGACACAGTTTTGTATTAGTTTATTTTTATTCTACTTCAAGTCAAAGAATGTATCCACTGAGAGAGAATGGCATTTTAATGTAACCCATGAATATTGTTTGACAAACAGCTTTGATAAAAATAGTCAGGGATGTTTTTGTGTGGGCTGATTTCACATATATTACATGGATCTGATTTACAAACATTTGGAAAGTCAATTATAAAGCAATCCAGTATTTTTATAAACAAATAAAAAAAACCATATAATTAATTATCAAAATGGTTTTTGATATTATTACGAATCATTACTAGTATTTAATTTTAACTATAATAAGAATACGCTTTGAATAACATTAAAGACGAAAGTCTTGACTTACAGTCGGGAATAAACTATCAGCTCGCTTACTGAAATAGAGTGCATGTCTGTTGTGCCAGGTGCTTCCAAACACACCTGAAAAAAAAAACGACAAGAATCCAGATAAATCTTATAAGGACAAGTAACGAAGAAACGAATAAAAAGTAACAAGTTTGTACAAATACCACGCACAAGAATATATTATCTGATTCCCTCTCTTTTTATCGTAGAATTCCTCGAGGAATTTTATAGAAATCACTTTTCAATCTTCGATGTATGCAATAGAAATATTAACAGCAACCCTTTTTAGACCCTAGCTTATTTGTCTGATGAAGCTAAGAGCCTAAACAAGAAATTAAATGTTCTTCAGTCATGTATCCTGACCATAAATTTCTTAAAATTTACTCTTCTTTTTCTGAACCTATCCAGCGCAAAATCATAGTGAATCCTGTTAAAGTCCTTGGTGTTGCAATTTTCAATAAATCTAACCCAGATATATGTGTTTCTAACTTCGCAAAAAAAAAATACTGTTAGATAAATTTTATCCTTTATCAGGCCGTTACTGGAATAGACATGTTCAGTCTGGCCGCCGCATCTTAACAACAAAATTGATTCAGTCCAGAACTATTCACTCACGATTATTCACAAAGAAAGTAAAATCTTCCGCACTCTCTCCTCCTTGAAACTGCGCGTCTTATAATCTTAATAGAAGGGAGGGATAGAATTTAATCACGTTTTGCTAGGTCCCCCATTTGCAATACCAATACTATGGGTATTTCTTGAGCTGGAATCCATCGCTTACAAGTATTGATATATGCCCAGAAATAAATATGGTACCTTCGTCTGTTATTAAGTTTTGTTCATTTTTATAAGTTCTTACATGGCCACTTGTTTTTAACTTGTTTATTCTGGTTTGCTCTTTTGTGACTCAGTTTGGATTTTAGTTTTTTTTTTTTTTTTTACTGTTTCAAGTTTTGAGTTTTTTTTACCCATTAATTTGTTATAGTTACCAACTTCATTAATTGCTTCTTTTTTATTCTTACTGAGTGTTGACACGCGTTATGCCTACAATTCATGTTTTGATTTCAGCGTTATTCGACCTGAAACGCCAATTTGGTTGCTTTTTTTTGGTAGTTGTGTTTCAAACTGCCGTTTATTATCATATCTTAAATCTCTTTTTTGTATAGCTTTTGTAGATAATAACAATTTGAATATTTGAAGGGATTAAAGTAAACACAAGCATACTTTATAATTAAATTATTCTGTCCAAAATTCAGAAAAATTTGAGTTTTTGGCTTATTTTATGTTTATTTTTAGCAATTTAATATTTTATGTTGATTTTATGTTTATTAAAAACTAAATAAGCCTACCAGTTTCTTTTAATGAGAGCTTCTTAATGTGTATTATCACAGTTCCAGAAGGATGTGAAATAAAACTGACTTGTAATTTAAGGAAAGAGGTGAATCTGTACGTTGCGACAATTTTGTTCGACAATTCCAAGTTTCAAAGCTGTCTTGACTGAGATTCTTTTTGAAAAACTTTTTTTTACAAGCAGTTATATTTTTTTTTACTAAATTTCATTAGAAAAAATTTCTTTAAGCAATAATACAAAGCTTTTACAAAACTATATTAAATATCGAAGTCAAACCTAATAGAGCGACAACAAAAACACAAAAGAGTGAAACTAGTGCCCCACTCAAACTCCCAAATAAGGTATATGACCATAAATAATTCCTTAGAGCCTATTTCCTCTCCATTAACGATAAAAATAAAATAATAATCGATCAGAATTTTTATTAAGACAGTGGACGTTTGGGTTTTTTTTTTTATTTTACATATATACTTATAAAATTGAGTGTTTTGGCTTGCAGCATTCTGAATACTCCATCAACGAAAACATGAGGAAAAAGAAAACAAAACCTGATTAAACGGCTGGACTTTACGTATAGGAGAGCACTTCTGACATGAACACGCTAAGGAGAAATTTAATTTCTCGCTAATTCTACTTTTCACGATTTCGAAAGGGGGGGGTGAGACTAGGTGGATATTTTGAGTTCAGGACCTTATATCCAATTAAATGACCTTAATTTCAAATTGAAGCACCTTCTAGCCTCAGACGGGTGAACAATGCTAGTTTTTAAAAACTTTTCCTTTATGCTCAAAATACAACTTAGCTCTTTATGCTTAAAATGCACCTCATCTATAGGTCCGTATTAAATAATTTGATCTTTCTAAATGACAAAACAGAAAAACTTATTTCTATCCTACGGCTACAGACTACTTATTGTCGGGTTTTAATCTTGCAAGCCACGTATTAAATCATTTGATTTTTCTAAATGGTAAAACAAGAACATTTATTTTTATCCGAAGGCTACAGACTACTGATTGAAGGGAAAATTTCTCGCAAGCTGTGTAATAAAAAAATTTGATTTCTAGGCCTAGTTTATTCCTCCCAAACTCTACTCTTTGCTTTCTTGGAAGGGGGGGGGGGGGAACCTATCCTACGAGCCTATTTATCCGCTCTTTAGATGAATAATAGCGTATTTTTTAAAGCTTGAAATAGCTGCATATGAAGCTGGAGAGGGAGGAGGCTTAAGAAAATGAGAAAACATCGGTCCTGGGTGGGTATTTTCAGGGCGCATACCAGATCTATTTTATTCGCCCCTAGACGATAAATAGCGTATTTTTAAAAGCAGGAGGGTTAAAAAATGAGAAAACATCGGCCCTGGGAGTAGTAATGATAGTGCTGATTTCAATTGCACATAAAAATATACATTGAAATTGCTATTGTTGTCAATTGAATATGGAATTATACAAAACCTACCAGACTGGTTTCCAGGCCAACCAGACATGTTTCTGGGCCAAGCAGACAAGTTTCTGGGTCAACTATAAGTTTCTGGGCATGGGCCAACCAGACAAGTTTCTGGGCCAACCAGACAGGTTTCTGAGCTAATAGGTGTATGGAAATACTGTGGGTACATATGGAATCCGGTTAATAGCGTGTAGCTTAAAGGTATCTGAGATCTCGCCCCAGTATCACATACACTATTAGAGATATCAAAATGATATCTCATTTGCATTAAGCTAACTCAATTTGCGAAAAGAAATTCCATTTACACAACTCGAGACGACACAGAGACGACACAGAGACGACTCTATACGAACATTTTGAAAAGCAGATAGGTTTTTTTTCAAAAAGCGAGAATTTCTGTTAAATAAATAATTCTTATATCTTTTAAAATAGCTTTACGGGGTTTGAGGGACTCTGATGTTTAACATTCAAATTTATACCTGTCGGATTAACATTCAAGCTTCCTGATAATTTATGCTCCTAGTGGAAGCTCGTAAAACCCTTCCCCCTCCCCGCGCTAGGATTATTGCCTAGCTGTGACAATGGATATTACCTCTAAATACAGAGAATTAAGGTGACAGTATTCCAATACAATAATTCAAGCATAATCGAATTGATGCTCCTAGTCGAGACTCGTAAAACCCTTCCGTCTCCCCGCGCTAGGATTATTGCCTGGCTGTGACAATGGATATTATCTCTAAATATAGCGAATTAAGGTGATAGTATTCCGATACAATAAGTCAAGTATAATAGAGTTTATGCTCCTAGTGGAAACTCGTAAAACCCTTCCCCCTCCCCGTGCTAGGGTTATTGCCTTGCTGTGACAATGGATATTACCTCAAAATACAGAGAATTAAGGTGATAGTATTCCAATACAATAATTAAAGCATAATAGACTTTAAGCTCAAAGTGGAAACTCTTAAAACCCTTCCACCTCCCCGCGCGAGGTTTATTGTCTAGCTGTGAAAATGGATATTAAATCTAAATACAGAGAATAAAGGTGATAGTATTCCGATACAATAAGTCAAGTATAATAGACTTTATGCTCCTAGTGTAAACTCGTAAAACCCTTCCCCCTCCCCGTGCTAGGATTATTGCCTAGCTTTGACAATGGATATTATCTCTAAATACAGAGAATTAAGGTGATAGTATTCCGATACAATAAGTCAAGTATAATAGAATTTATGCTCCTAGTGGAAACTCGTAAAACCCTTCCCCCTCCCCGCGCTAGGATTATTGCCTGGCTGTGACAATGGATATTAACTCTAAATACAGATAATTAAGGTGATAGTATTCCGATACAATAGGTCAAATATAATAGAATTGATGCTCCTAGTGGAATCTCGTAAAACCTTTCCCCCTCCCAGCACTAGGATTATTGCCTAGCTTTGACAATGGATATTACCTCTAAATACAGAGAATTAAGGTGATAGTATTCCGATACAATAAGTCAAGTATAATAGAATTTATGCTCCTAGTGGAAACTCGTAAAACCCTTCCCCCTTCCTGTGCTAGGGTTATTGCCTAGTTGTGATAATGGATATTACCTCTAAATACAGAGAATTAAGGTGATAGTATTCCAATACAATAATTCAAGCATAATAGAATTGATGCTCCTAGTGGAAACTCGTAAAACCCTTCCCCCTCCCCGCGCTAGGATTATTGCCTGGCTGTGAAAATGGATATTATCTCTAAATACAGAGAATTAAGGTGATAGTATTCCGATACAATAAGTCAAGTATAATAGAATTTATGCTCCTAGTGGAAGCTCGTAAAACCCTTCCCCCTCCCCGCGCTAGGTTTATTTCCTAGCTGTGACAATGGATATTATCACTAAATACAGAGAATTAATGTGATAGTATTTCATTAAAAGAAGTACAGAATTATAGAATTGATGATCCTAGTGGAAACTCGTAATGCTCTTCACCCTCCCTTAGCTCGGGTTATTGACTAGCTGAGACGTTGAATATTAAATCAAATTACATAAAATTAAGGTGAAAGTATTCAGATACAATAATTCAAGCATAATAGAATTGATGCTCCTAGTGGAAGCTCGTAAAACCCTTCCCCCTCCCCGCGCTAGGATTATTGCCTTGCTGTGAAAATGGATATTAACTCTAAATACAGAGAATTAAGGTGATAGTATTCCGATACAATAAGTCAAGTATAATAGAATTTATGCTCCTAGTGGAAACTCGTAAAACCCTTCCCCCTCCCCGCGCTAGGATTATTGCCTGGCTGTGACAATGGATATTACCTCTATATACAAAGAATTAAGGTGATAGTATTCCGATACAATAAGTCAAGTATAATAGAATTTATGCTCCTAGTGGAAACTCGTAAAACCTTTCCCCCTCCCCGCACTAGGATTATTGCCTGGCTGTGACAATGGATATTACCTCTAAATACAGATAATTAAGGTGATAGTATTCTGATACAATAAGTCAAGTATAATAGAATTAATGCTCCTAGTGGAAACTCGTAAAACCTTTCCCCCTCCCCGCGTTAGGACTATTGCCTGGCTGTGACAATGGATATTACCTCTAAATACAGAGAATTATGGTGATATTCTTCCGATACAATAAGTCAAGTATAATATAATTTATGCTCTTAGTGGAACCTCGTAAAACCATTCCCCCTCCTCGCACTAGGATTATTGCCTAGCTATGATTATGGATATTACCTCTAAATACAGAGAATTAAGGTGATAGTATTCCGATACAATAATTCAAGTATAATAGAATTTATGCTCCTTGTGGAAAATCGTAAAATCCTTCCCCTTCCCCATTCTAGGATTATTGCCTAGCTGTGACAATCGATATTACCTCTAAATACAGAGAATTCAGGTGATAGTATTCCGATACAATAAGTCAAGTATAATAGAATTGATGCTCCTAGTGGAAGCTCGTAAAACCCTTTCCCCTCCCGGCGCTTGGATTATTTCCTAGCTGTGACAATGGATATTACCTCTAAATACAGAGAATTAAGGTGATAGTATTCCGATACAATAAGTCAAGTATAATAGAATTGATGCTCCTAGTGGTAGCTCGTAAAACCCTTCCCACTCCCCGCGCTAGGATTATTGCCTAGCTGTGACAATGGATATTACCTCTAAATACAGAGAATTAAGGTGATAGTATTCCGATACAATAAGTCAAGTATACTAGAATTTATGCTCCTAGTGGAAGCTCGTAAAACCCTTCCCCCTCCCCGCGCTCGGGTTATTGCCTGACTGTGACAATGGATATTATCTCTAAATACAGAGAATTAAGATGATAATATTCCGATACAATAAGTCAAGCATAATAGAATTTATGCTCCTAGTGGAAAACTCATTAAACCCTTCCCCTTCCCCGTGCTAGGATTATTGCCTGGTTGTAACAATTGATATTGCCTCTAAATACAGAGAATTAAGGTGTTGATTCTGTGTGATTTTTTCTTTACTTGGTGGACATTCAAAAAGCGTGGATTTCTGTTAAATAAATAATTCTTATACCTTTTAAAATAGCTTTCCGGGGGTTTGAGAGACTCTGTGTAAATATTTATCGGGGTTTTATTTTTTCTGTTCAATTATTTTTAGTTTAAGCCAATATAATTACCTCATTCTTTTATTCTAACTTAACCTTTAGGAATAGGACCTCTAGAATAAGGATTCATCCCCTCGACTAAATCAGTTTATTCATGGATAATGGTGAACAAAACACTGTTAATTCACCGTATTCTTCTTCTTCTCATGCAGCTAAACGTCGCGCTGTGTTTGTCACACCAACTAGTAAATATTTATCTGGATTTTATTTTTTCCGTTGAATCATTTTTAGTTTAAACCAATATAGTGCTAGGGGGGAGTAAAAATGGTAGTTATTTAGTACCCGGTAAACAGGTTACTTGATATGCTTCATTAGAAGTAGGTTATTGCTAATGATACCTCCTCGAAAGATGTTTTTATGGTTCTAAAAATTGTACTCTATGCTTGCCCAGAGAAACGATGTGGCTTTCTCACTATTGCTCTATGGCCGGTAATCGAAACTATTTTCTTTATTGCATGTATTAAATCAGTATCTTTTACACAGTGGAACGATAAACACATAACTAGTATCTCTAAAAAAGTGAAGATGAAGCATTTTAAGAAACTGTGTTCACATGATAGTGTTATTTTAGCATTGAATGCTGACAAGGAGAAGTATTTAATCTATGAAATAAGTACAAGTAGTAGTACTATTGGAAACGTCAGCGTGCAATGTCATGACAGTAATGAACTGAATTTCTTTGGAGTACCAAAAAAAATTCAACTGTTATGATGGTGGATATACGAGATTGAGATCTCCGGACATGATTGCACTCAAAGAGAAGGCCATCATAAAAATAATAGTTGATAAAGAGGGGCATCTTATTGCTATTGCTTGTGGTAACATGTTACCCAGTGTTAAACCATATCGTCAACTTTGGGGTATTAGCATTCAAATGAAAGCAAAGCCGAAAAGAAAGGCCTACTCTTCTACTAATATCATAAACCATATCCTTTATACGTGCCTGAACTTTTACCTTTTTAAAAATAGTGTGATAATAGACAAATAAATTGATAGAAAAATAAAAAGGGCATTGGCAGAAAATATCACTAAGGAATATAAAGATGAATGGATGAAAAACAAAGTACCAGCAAATATTACTGCCATTGATCAAACAGTCAATGAATCAAATAATACCAAAGACGAAAAGCATATTGACCCTGTCGATGACACACCTATAAAAATTGTGTATGAGTCAAAATGGAATAATAATTATTCTACTGATTACGAACTAAGAGAAAACAATAGCTATAGTATCAAGAGAGAACATGGTGAACCATTTTATGGAACAGATTCAAAATGTCCAAAGTTGTTCATTGATATTAATAATGTATAATAATATATATTTTTTGTATTAATATTCTACATGACATTATTTCATTAAAAATATATTATGCCTTACATTGTTATGTGTTCATTATTTTTAGAGTAAGCTAGCATATCGAACGTTTAGAATGTCTATTAAAACATCGGAGATGTAAGAAAAGGAATTTAAATACATCATATATTGGTTAGATAGGTTAACATAGAGAAAATCTAAGTATAAGAATAATTTCTCTATCCACATATATTGACTGATACTTGGGATAGCATTGACAAAATCAAAGTATCATAAGTAGCAAACTCTGTCTTGAATTCAACTCATGGGATTTCTCGAATTAAATATCAAAACAATAAAGAGTTTATTACTTACTTGCGATTTTATCATTATTTCTCGAATTAAATATCTGTATTGTGTTCAGGAAGAGAATTCAAGAAAGCGATTGTTACTTACAATTTCTTCACAGTTTAATGAAAAGAATAGAACTATTCTAAAGAATAAAGACGGGTTAAGCTTAAAGATATTTATTGCTTAAACGTATTAACAGATTTTTTTTGAAAAAAAAAACCAACAACAAATGTTTACATAAAAATAGTACTTCTAGTTCACTCTTAAACATCCACAAACGCTGGTCCCATGATATAGAATAGTTTTTACCAAGTCTTATGGATTTATCACGATCGGGTATGTTCTTAGGTATCCACTGTGCGAAGAACCTAACCTCGTCTTCAGGATGGTGATAACCCCCTTCAAATTTAGGACCCTTAAACTCTTCTAGGTTGAAAAGTGGAATCCTAGGATCACACTTTTGAATTAAAACTTCATCTGTAGGTACATTGCCCTTTACGTAGAATGCTTCAACCTCGAAAAAGCTGCAAATTTCACTGACTTCCTTCTGAACATTTCTCAGTTCCTGACCAGCATTATTAAGTGGTGTAATCACTCTATCGTATAATCCCAGTCTGTTTATATGGCGTAATGTAGTACTCCACAAGCTTTTATCATACTCAAACATGTTATAGTTCACTATCCAATGATAACAGTCAATTTCTTCGAGTTCCTCAGACAATAATAAAAATGCAAATTCAAATATAACACCACAAGATAATTTTTTCAAACTGATAAATTCTGTGTCATACAATCCTATCATCTTGGAAGTTATTAATGTAGTTGTTAAGTCGAAAAATACTTCATCAAACTTGTATACCTTCGCTCAAGGATGAATGAAGTTATGGCTAGGGGGATGAGCCCTAAAACCATCTGAATTCATTGTGGGGAGGAGTCATAAAACCCTTGGAAGTCATTGCGGGGAGGAGTCATTGAACTTTCGGTATCTATTGCACGTAAATGAAGTCTGGAAATTTCAATAACAGAACAATTCTTTTTTTTCTTTTTATCACAAACAATTTTCACTTAGCTACACGATGTAGAAATAAAATTCAAGAAATTATTAAAAAAATTCTCAGTAAGTAACAATTTCTTTCTCAAAGTCAACTCTTGGATACACAATACGGAAATTTCATTCAAGAAATTATGAAAATATTTGTAAGTAAGTAACAAGCTCTTTATTGATTTCACCTCTTGAATATATTAAATATAAAAAACAAGTTTTTTTAACTGAAAGTAAGGAGCGACATTAAAACTTAAAAAGAACAGAAATTATTCCGTATATCAAAGGGGCTGTCCCCTTCTTAACGCCTCGCTCTTAACGCTAAAGTTTTTTATTGTTTTAAAAACTAGAGTTGTGAGAAAGAGTCAAACTTTAGCGTAAAGAGTGAGGCGTTGAGGAGGGACAGCCCCTTTCATATACGGAATAATTTCTGTTCGTTTGAAATTTTAATGTCGCTCCTTACTTTCAGTTAAAAAAATTTGTTTTTTTATTTAATTTCTGATCGTTTTTTAGTTAATGCAGCTTTTATTTGCATAAAAATTTTACTTTTCTTTTGCTAAATGGATGTCTTTACAAATTAACTTACGTAACTAACTTCTATATTCGTATATTTTTCTTCTGGCAAAAAATACAAAGTTGCAGATTTTTGCAGATATGAGCTTGAAACCTATGTAATAGGGTTTTCTGATACGCTGAATCTGACGGTGTGATTTTCATTAAAATTCTTTCACTTGTAGGCGATGTTTCCCCTCTTTAAAAAATCGAGTAAATTTTCTCAGGCTCGTAGCCTTTGATGAGTAATACTAAACTTAATAAAATTTATATATTTAGGATCAGCATTATAAACACATTCTTTTGATACATTTATTGACATCAAAATTTCGTTTTTAAAAGTTTCGATTACTATTGAGCCGTATCGCTTGTTTTTTTATTGTTTTTTTTTTATTACGTATATGTTATTACTTATATGAAGGTGTTCTCCCCTTAGTCAATACCACGCTCTTTACGTTAAAAGTTAAAAAAAACTTTGATTCACAAACCCCTGAATCACAAAGGCCGTTTAATTAAAATAGATAGCTCTTTTGAAAGCACTAATAAAAAACTGTAGCGTAAAGAGCGAGGTATTGACTTGGGGAGAACCCCCTCACATACGTTATAATTTCTGTTCGTTTTAAGTTCTAATATTCCTTCTTACATTTCAGTTGAAAAAACTTGTTTTTTTTTATTTAATTTCTGATAGTTTCTTAAATAATGCTTTGAAATCCGGCGCCCCCTTCATAGAAATTTCCCTTACCCCAAAGAAACATCCTGCACGGAAATATTCTCCAGAGTAACCCCTCCTCTAGCCCCCCCCCTCCAGAAAAAATCCTTCCTGAAAATGGTTGTATACTTCCCAATAACCAATAAATAATGCTGGGAAGTCCGGCGCCCCCTTCATGGCAATGTCTCTTCCCCCAAGAAAAATTCCTTCATGAAAAGATCCTCCAATATAACCACCGACCCACCCTTCCCTCCCACTACCAGAAAAAAAACCTCCTGAAAACTTCTGTATACTTCCCAATAACCAATACTATATGTTAACATTGGGTAAAGTTCATAACTTTTAGCCCTCCCTCTGGGAACTTCGGGGGATTAAGTCATCCTAAAAGACATATTTATCATATTTTCGACCATGCTGAACAAAATGGCTAACTCAAAATTTTGATCGGGTGACTTTGGGAAAAAATGAGCGTGGGCGGGGGCCTAGTTGTCCTCCATTTTTTTTGGTCACTTAAAAAGGGCACTAGAACTTTTAATTTTCGTTCCAATGAGCCCTCCCACGATATTCTAGGACCACTGGGTCGAAACGATCACCCCTGGGAAAAAAACAAAAAACAAATAAACAAACAAACAAATAAACACGCATCCGTGATCTTTCTTCTGGCAAAAAATGTAAAATTCCACATTTTTGTAGATAGGAACTTGTAACCTCTACAGTAGGGTTCTCTGATACGCTGAATATGATGGTGTGATTTTCATTAGGGTTCTATAACTTTTAGGGGGTCTTTCCCCCTTTTTTTGAAAATCAGCCAAATTTTCTCAGGCGCGTAACTTTTGATGGGTAAGCACTAAACTTGATGAAAATTATATATTTGAAATCAGCATTGAAATCTGATTCTTTTGATATATCTATTGGTATCAAAAACCGTTTTCTAGAGTTTCGGTTACCATTGAGCCGGGTCGCTCCTTACTTACAGTTCGTTACCACGAACTGTTTGATACAGTACAGATACTTCATTCAAGAAACGTGATTAAACACGTTTTGAAACTACATGCTATTTGCTTGCCTTTCCTTGGCACCTTTCCAAATGAGTGGGGATTCCCCACTGGTTCCTACATATTGCAAAAAAGTGAGCAGTACGAAAACTCCACGTTTTCAACCAGACTGGTTTTTTAGACAACACTCATTTGTTAGGGACCAATCAGAGACAGCGGAGGTTGCTCAATATACAATAACTTGATTGGTGATTGGTTACACTACGCGACGGCGCATACATAGTGAGAGAGACATGCAAAGTCGACATAGCTTTATTTCATTTTTTAAGGTTAATTTAGACGAGGTTATGAAATAAAGCTATGTCGACTTTGCATGTCTCTCTCACTATGAAATAAAGCATGTCTCTCTGAAATAAAGCTAAGTCGACTTTGCAAGTCTCTCTGATTATGTAAGTACCGTTGCTGTGTGTAACCAATCAGCTATAAAGTTATTGTATATTGAAAAACGCTCACTGTCTCTGATTGGTCGTTAAAAAATGGGTGTCGTATATAAAACCAGTCTGGTTGAAAACGTAGAGTTTTCGTACTGCTCACTTTTTTGCAATGTGTAGGACCCAGTGGGGAATCCCTGCTCGTTTGGAAAGGTGCCAAGGAAAGGCAAGCAAATAGCATGAAGTTTCAAAACGTGTTTAATCACGTTTTATTCAAGAGGTGAAATCCATAAAGAGCTTGTTACTTACTTACAAATATTTTCATAACTTCTTGAATGAAATTTCCGTATTGCGTATCCAAGAGTTGACTTCAAGAAAGTAATTGTTACTTACTGAGAATTTTTTATTAATTTCTTGAATTAAATTTCTACATCGTGTATCTAAGTGAAAATTTTTTGTGATAAAGAGAGAAAAAGAAGAATCTTGTTGAAAACGTTGAGTTTTCGCTCTGGTCACTTTTTTAAAATTAATAGAAAATAGAGGGGAACCCCTACTAGTTTAGAAAGGGTGCCATCGAAAGGCATTTACATATTATTTGGTTTAAAGACGTGTTTAATCATATTTCTTGAATGAAGTATCTGTACTGTATACTCAAGATGTGAAATCAATAAACAGCTTGGTACTTACTTACAAATATTTTCATAATTTCTTGAATGAAATTTCCGTATTGTGTATCCAAGAGTTGACTTCAAGAAAGAAACTGTTACTTACTGAGAAATTTTTCATAATGTCTTGAATTAAATTTCTACATCGTGTAGCTAAGTGAAAATTGTTTGTGATAAAGAGAAAAAAAAAGAATTGTTCTGTTATTGAAATTTCCAGACTTCATTTATATGCAATAGATACCGAGAGTTCAATGACTCCTACCCGCAATTACTTCCAAGGGTTTTATGACTCCTCCCCACAATGAATTCAGATGGTCTTAGGGCTCATCCCCCTAGCCATAACTCCATTCAACCTTGAGCGAAAGTTTGATGAAGTATTTTTCTACTTAACAACTACATTAATAACTTTCAAGATGATAGGACTGTATGACACAGAATTTATCAGTTTGAAAAAATCATCTTGTGGTGTTATATTTGAATGTGCATTTTTATTATTGTCTATACAACTCGAAGAAATTGACTGTTATCATTTGATAGTGAACTATAACATGTTTGAGTATGATAAAAGCTTGTGGAGTACTACATTACGTCACATAAACAGACTAGGATTCTACGATAGAGTGATTACGCCACTTAATAATGCTGGTCAGGAACTGAGAAATGTTCAGAAGGAAGTCAGTGAAATTTGCAGCTTTTTCGGGGGTGAAGCACTCTACGTAAAGGGCAATGTACCTACAGATAAAGTTTTAATTCAATAGTGTGATCCTAGGATCCACTTTTCAATCTAGAAGAGTTTAAGTGTCCTAAATTTGAAAAGGGTTATCACCGTCCTGAAGACGAGGTTAGGTTCTTTGCATAGTGGATACCTAAGAACATACCTGATCGTGATAAATCCATAAGACATGGTAAAAACTATTCTATATCATGAGACAATCGTTTGTGGATGTTTAAGAGTGAACTCTAAGTACTATTTTTTATGTAAACATTTCTTGTTTTTTTTTTTTTTCTCAAAAAAAAAAATATTTCAATACGTTTAATCAATAAATAGCTTTAAGCTTAACCTGTCTTTATTACTTAGAATAGTTATATTCTTTTAATTAAATTGTGTAGAAATTGTAAGTAAAAATCGCTTTGTTGAATTCGCTTCCTGGACACAATACAGATATTTAATTCGAGAAATCATGATAAAATCGCAAGTAAGTAATAAACTCTTTATTGTTTCGATATTTAATTCGGGAAACCTCAGTAGTTGACTTCAAGAAAGAGTTTGCTACTTACAATACTTTGATTTTGTCAATGCTATACCAAGTTTCTGTCAATAGATGTTGATAGAGAATTTATTCATTCTTATACCTAGATTTTCTCTATGTTAACTTATCTATCCAATATATGATTTATGTAAATTCCTTTTCTTACATCTCTGATGTTTTAATAGACATTCTAAACGTTCGATATGCTAGCTTACTCTAAAAATAATGAACACATAACAATGTAAGGCATAATATATTTTTAACGAAATAATGTCATGTAGAATAGTAATACAATAAATATATAATATTATACATTATTAAAATCAATGAACAACTTTGGACATTTTGAATCTGTTCCATAAAATGGTTCACCATGTTCTCTCTTGATACTATAGCTATTGTCTTCTCTTAGTTCGTAATCAGTAGAACACTCATTATTCCATTTTGACTCATACACAATTTTTATAGGTGTGTCATCAACAGGGTCAATATGCTTTTCGTCTTTGGTATTATTTGATTCATTGACTGTTTGATCAATGGCAGCAATGTTTGCTGGTACTTTGTTTTTCATCGATTAATCTTTATATTCCTTAGTGATACTTTCTGCCAATGCCCTTTTTATTTTTCTAGCAATTTCACTGTCTATTATCACACTATTTTTACACAACGTAACAGTTCCGGCACGTACACAGGATATGGTTTATGATATTAGTAGAAGAGTAGGCCTTTCTTTTCGTCTTTGCTTTCGTTTGAATGCTAATACCCAAAAGCTGACGATATGGTTTAACACTGGGTAACATGTTACCACAAGCACTAGCAAGAAGATACCTCTCTTTATCAACTATTATTTTTATGTTGGCATTCTCTTTGAGTGCAATCATCTCCGGAAATTACAATCTCGCATAGCCACCATCATAAGAGTTGAATTTTTTTCGTACTCCAAAGAAATTCAATTCCTTACTGTCATGACATTGCACGCATACGTTTCCGATAGTACTACCACTTGTACTTATTTCATAGTTTAAATACTTCTCCTTGTCAGCATTCAATGCTGCAATAACACTATCATGTGAACACACTTTCTTAAAATGCTTCATCTTCACTTTTTTAGAGATATTAGTTATGTGTTTATCGTTCCACTGTGTAAAAAATACTGATTTAATACATGCAATAAACTAGGTAGTGTCGATAATCGGCCATAGAGCAATAGTGGGAAAGCCACATCGTGTCTCTGGGTAAGCATAGAGTACAATTGTTAGAGCCATAAAAATATCTGTCGAGGAGGTATCATTAGCAATAACCTACTTCTAATGAAGCATATCAAGTCACCTGTTTACCGGGTACTAAATAACTACCATTTTTACTCCCCCTAGCATTATATTGGCTTACACTGAAAATAATTGAACAGAAAAAATAAAATCCCAATAAATATTTACTAGTTGGTGTGACAAACACAGTGCAACGTTTAGCTAGATAAGAAGAAGAAGAATACGGTGAATTAATAGTCTTTTGTTCACCATTATACATGAATAAACTGATTTAGTCGAGGGAATGAATCCTTATTCTAGAATTCCTATTCCTACAAGTTAAGTTAGAATAAAAGAATGAGGTAATTATATTGGCTTACACTGAAAATAATTGAACAGAAAAAATAAAACCCCAATAAATATTTACACAGAGTCTCTCAAACCCCCGTAAAGCTATTTTAAAAGGTATAAGAATTATTTATTTAACAGAAATCCACACTCTTTGAATGGCCACCAAGTAAAAAAAAAATCACACAGAATCAACACCTTAATTCTCTGTATTTAGAGGTAATATCAATTGTCACAGCTAGGTAATAATCCTAGTAAGGGGAAGGGGACTGATTTTACGATTTTCCACTAGGAGCATCAATTCTATTATACTTGACTTATTGTATCGGAATACTATCACCTTAATTATCTGTATTTAGAGATAATATCCATTGTCACAGCTAGGCAATAATCCTCGCTTAGGGAGGGGGATGGGTTTTACGAGTTTCCACTAGGAGCATCTATTCTATTATACTTGACTTATTGTATCGGAATACTATCACCTTAATTCTCTGTATTTAGAGGTAATATCCATTGGCACAGCCAGGCAATAATCCTAGCGCGGGGAGGGGGAAGGGTTTTACGGGTTTCCACTAGGATCATAAATTCTATTATACTTGAATCATTGTATCGGACTACTATCACCTTAATTCTCTGTATTTAGAGATAATATCCATTGTCACAGCCAGGCAATAATCCTAGCGCGGGGAGGGGGAAGGTTTTACGAGTTTCCACTAGGAGCATCAATTCTATTATACTTGACTTATTGTATCGGAATACTATCACCTTAATTCTCTGTATTTAGAGGTAATATCCATTGTCACAGCCAGGCAATAATCCTAGCGCGGGGAGGGGGAAGGGTTTTACGAGTTTCCACTAGGAGCATAAATTCTATTATTCTTGACTTATTGTATAGGAATACTATCACCTTAATTCTCTGTATTTAGAGGTAATATCCATTGTCAAAGCCAGGCAATAACCCTAGCACGGGGAGGGGGAAGGGTTTTACGAGTTTCCACTAGATGCATAAATTCTATTATACTTGACTTATTGTATCTGAATACTATCACCTTAATTCTCTGTATTTAGAGATAATATCCATTGTCACAGCTAGACAATAATCTTAGCGCGGGGAGGGGGAAGGGTTTTACGAGCTTCCACTAGGAGCATCAATTCTATTATACTTGAATTATTGTATCGGAATACTATCACCTTAATTCTCTGTATTTAGAGGTAATATCCATTGTCAATGCTAGGCAATAATCCTAGCACGGGGAGGGGGAAGGGTTTTACGAGTTTCCACTAGGAGCATCAATTCTATTATGCTTGAATTATTGTATTGGAATACTGTCACCTTAATTCTCTTTATTTAGAGGTAATATCCATTGTCACAGCCAGGCAATAATCCTAGCGCGGGGAGGGGGAAGGGTTTTACGAGCTTCCACTAGGAGCATAAATTATCAGGAAGCTTGAATGTTAATCCGACAGGTACAAATTTGAATGTTAAACATCAGAGTACCTCAAACCCCGTAAAGCTATTTTAAAAGATATAAGAATTATTTATTTAACAGAAATCCTCGCTTTTTGAAACAAAAAAAACCTGTCTGCTTTTCAAAATGTTCGTATAGAGTCGTCTCTGTGTCGTCTCTGTGTCGTCTCGAGTTGTGTAAATGGAATTTCTTTTCGCAAATTGAGTTAGCTTAATGCAAATGAGATATCATTTTGATATCTCTAATAGTGTATGCGATACTGGGGCGAGATCTCAGATACCTTTAAGCTACACGCTATTAACCAGATTCCATATATACCCACAGTATTTCCATACACCTATTAGCTCAGAAACCTGTCTGGTTGGCCCAGAAGCTTTTCTGGTTGGCCCATGCCCAGAAACTTATAGTTGACCCAGAAACTTGTCTGCTTGGCCCAGAAACATGTCTGGTTGGCCTGGAAACTCGTCTGGTAGGTTTTGTATAATTCCATATTCAATTGACAACAATAGCAATTTCAATGTATATTTTTATGTGCAATTGAAATCAGCACTATCATTACTACTCCTGGGTTGGTATTTCCAGGGGGAGCGTACCACAAAATATTCCCTTTTTCATCATACATATGCTATTAGTTGAATTCTAGAGCACCCTCTAGCGTTGATGCTTTGTCTTCACTCCTAGACGGCAAAATTTTATCAGGTCTTTAGATGATTGATAGTTTAAGAGGACTTCGGAGCAAAATTATGCTTTCCAATAAATAAAGTTTTGTCTAGTATATGCATCAATAAAACTTTAGCTTTGCTATCCTGGAATGGAGGGGTGGCTATTTGGAGGTCGAGATTTCATATTAGATAAGTAAAGCTGACAATGAATTGCAAAATGGCATAGTTATTTCAAAGTCTTCTTAAACACGATTGTATCATGTTTTGACCCCCAACTAGAACATGTTTTATTATAACGTGATCCATGGGACCCCCCCCCCTCCCGTTAAGACGGGTAGGGCTATTTCATAAGATTAATACTAAATTTTGTTTCCTTTTATTCTTTTTATTCTATTTATTATTTTTTTTAAGGGAGCGCATTTTCATATAATTTATGATAAATGTTCTTTTTTAGGAATTCACCACCCTCCCCCCTCTAAGCCGGAGGGCAAAAAGCAATGAAGTGACCCCTGTGCAAAACAGAAGATCATCAGTAGGAGGGGCCCAATAAATACAACACGAAATATTCCCTATTGCCAGATAAGAAAGGTACTATTTTGTACTTTCAAAGTACCTTTCTTATCTGGCAATGTTGTGAAATTTCTTATCTGGCAATGTTATTTATCCACTAAGGGGACAGGTTCACTTGTCTTTTTCAAGATCAATCAGGGGATGTTTCTAAGTGTATTGATCCACAAAGGGGACAGATTTCTGTGAAATTGATTTGCATAATCGAAGGGGACTAGATTTCTAGGAAATTGATTGCATAATCGAAGGGAAATAGATTTCTGGGAAATTGATTGCAAAATCGAAGGGCACTAGATTTCTGGGAGACTGACTACATAATCGACGGGGATGTTTCTAAGTGTACTGATCCACTAAGGGGACAGGATTTCTGTGAAATTGATTTGCATAATCGACAGGTAGTTCTATCATGAGGGGATTTCATTTTTTAATATGCTTCTCTGATCTTTAGGTCTGAGAGATAAATTAATATTCCATTTTCAAATATGGCTTCTCTGGTCTTTAGTTCCGAGAGATAGATATTAATATTCTATCGAATTCATAATAGAGTAACTAGGAGCACCTTAGATTTTCTCATAAATTCATACGAGATCAGACAGATTGAATATATTTTACGCGGGAAATATTTTCCTGGGAATTTCAAATGTGACAGCGCAGGGATGCCGAAACAAAGGAACACGCAGGAATTACTTTTAGGGGATTATTTGGGCGAAACAAATTTATCGGCAATTTAGGGAATTTTTTGGGCGAAACAGTTTGAGACATTTTTAAAGAGGATTTGGGATGAAACTCTGTGGTCGTTATAATACAAAAGTTCCATTTCAACAGTGTTGTAAGGTCCTCTACCCAAACCCCAAAGGGGCCCCCGCCCCATTTTTTGGCCCCCTCCCCCATTTTTTACCCTTTTTTTCTCGCGCTTGAGACACAGAAGGGCCCCCCTCCCCCGGGCCTCCAAAGGGCCTCCTCCCTCCGGTTCCCCAAAGAGCCCCCTCCCGCAGCCCCCCCAATTTTTAATACTTTTTTTGCGCACTTGAGACACAGAAGGGCCCACTTCCCTCGACTTTTTGGCTCCCCCCGAGTATATCTTTTCAGAACAATTTCCTTTCTTAATATCCCTCCCAAACCTATTTTACAAGCTGAAGTACTCATCCTTTTCACCCACAACTTTACCTTATGGCTTTTTGCATACCCACAGCACCAAGCAATACTTTTCAAAAGGCTTTATTATATTGTAGATAATTTCAGAGACCACACTGCCTTTCCATGACGATAAATAAAAGTTCAAATAGGGATAAAATCTTTTTAATAGATAGTGATGATAGAAATTCACAAAAATAACAGATATTTCGGTCACATATACAGTGACCGTCATCAGTAGTAAATCAGTTTTACTACTGATGACGGTCACTGTATATGTGGCCGAAATATCTGGTATTTTTGTGAATTTCTATCATCACTGTCTATTAAAAGGATTTTATCCCTATTTGAACTTTTATTTATCTTTATTATATTATTTCAGAACAGGTTCTTTTCTTAATATCCCTCCTAAACCAATTTTAAAAGTTGAAGTACTCATCCTTTTCATCCATAACTTCACTTTATGGCTTTTTCGAATACCCCAACACCATGCAATACTTTTCAAAGGCTTTATTATATTTTTCAGAACAACTTTTTTTTCTTAATATCCCTCTTAAACCCATTTTAAAAGTTGAAGTACTCGTCTTTTTCACACACAACTTTACCTTACGGCTTTTTGCATACCCCAACACCAAGTAATACTTTTCAAATGCGTTATTATATTATTTCAGAACAAGTTCTTTTCTTAGTGTCCCTCCTAAACCAATTTTACAAGTTGAAGTACTCATCCTTTTCACCCACAATTTTACTTTATGGCTTTTTGAAGACCCCGAAACCAAGCAATACTTTTCAAAGGCTTTATTATATTTTTCTAACTTTTAGTTAGAGTTATAGTTAAGTTTAATTTTAGTTAAGAGGTTTAGTTTACACCTTGGAGTTTTAGTTTAGTGTTTAGATATGAGTTTTAGTTTAGAGCTTTAGTTTACTTTATGGCTTTTTGAATACCCCGAAACCAAGCAATAGCTTTCAAAGGCTTTGTTATATTTTTCAGAAAAAGTTCTTTTCTTAATATCCCTCTTAAACCCATTTTACAAATTGAAGTACTCATCCTTTTCACCCACAAATTTAGTTTATAGCTTTTTGGATACCCCAACACTAAGCAATACATTTTAGTTTTAGTTAAGTATTTTTGGACTTGTAGTTTAGTTTTAGCTAAGAGTTTTAGTTTAGAATTTTAGCCTAGAGTCTTAGCTTACAATTTTTCGTTGCACTTTTAGTTTATTTTAGTATTAGTTAAGTTTTAGTTTAGAGTTGTAGTTTAGTTCTAGTAAAGAGTTTTAGTTTAGAGTTGTAGTTTAGTTTTAGTTTTTGTTAAGAGTTTAGAGTTTTAGCTTAGAGTCTTAGCTTAGACTTTTAGTTAGAGTTATAGTTTAGTTTAATTTTAGTTAAGAGGTTTAGTTTAGACCTTGGAGTTTTAGTTTAGTGTTCAGAGTTGTAGTTAGAGTTATAGTTTAGTTTGATTTTTGTTAAGAGTTTTACTTTAGAGTTGTAGGTTAGTTTTAGTTAAGAGTTTTAGTTTAGAGTTGTAGTTTAGTTAAGTTAAATTAAGAGTTTTATCTTAGAGTTGTTGTTTAGTTTTAGATATGAGTTTTAGTTTAGAGCTTTAGTTTGATATTAGCTTAGCGTTTTAGTTAGAGTTATAGTTTAGTTTAGTTGTAGTTCAGAGTCTAAAGTTTCAAGTTAGACTCTCAGCACTTAGAGTTTTAGTTAAAGTTATAGTTTAGTTTAATTTTAGTTAAGAGTTTTAATTTAGACTTTAGAATTTTAGTTTAGAGTTTAGAGTTTTAGTTAGTGTTATAGTTTAGTTTAATTTTTGTTAAGAGTTTTAGTTTAGAGTTGTATTTTAGTTTTAGTTAAGAGTTTTAGTTTAGAGTTGTTGTGTAGTTTTAGATATGAGTTTTATTTAAGAGTTTTAGTTTGATATTAGCTTAGAGTTTTAGTTAGAGCTATAGTCTAGTTTAGTTGTAGTTCAGAGTCTAGAGTTTCAAGTTAGACTCTCAGCACTTAGAGTTTTAGTTAGAGTTATATTTTACTTTAGTTTTGGTTAAGTGTTTTTGGACGTGTAGCTTAGTTTTAAGGACTTGTAGCTTGTAGCTTAGTTAGACATGTAGTTTAGTTTTAGCTAAACGTTTTAGTTTAGAGTTTTAGCCTCGACTCAAAGCTTAGAGTTTTTCGTTGCACTTTTAGTTTAGTTTAGTTTTAGATAAGAGTTTTAGTTTAGATTTTCAGTTTGGTATTAGCTTACAGTTTTATTTAGAGTTATAGTAGTTTAGGAATTTTAGTTTAGAGTTTAGAGTTTTAGTTTAGAGTCTTAGCTTAGAGTTTTAGTTAGAGTTATAGTATAGTTTAGTTTTAGTTAAGAGTTTTTGTTTAGAGTTTAGAGTTTTAGTTTAGAGCCCTAGCCTAGAGTTTTAGTTCTATTTATAGTTTAGTTTAGTTTTAATTGAGAATTTAGAGTTTTAGTTTGGAGTCTTAGCTTAGAGTTTTTGTTAGAGTTATAGTTTAGTTTAGTTTCAGTTATGAGCTTTAGTTTAGATCTATAGTTTAGCTTTAGTTAAGAGTTTTAATTTAAAGTTTATAGTTTTAGTTCATCGTTTTACTTTAGAGTTTTAGTTAGAGTTATAGTTTTAGTTTAGTTTTAGTTAAGAGTTTTAGTTTAGATATTGGAGTTTTAGTTTTGAGTCTCAGCTTAGAGTTTTAGTTAGAGTTAAAGTTTAGTTTAGCTTAGTTTAAATTCAGAGGTTTAGTTTAGAGTCTTAGCTTAGAGTTTTAGTTAGAGATATATTATAGTTTAGTTTTATTTAAGAATTTTAGTTTAGAGGCTTTGTTTAGTTTTAGATAAGAGTTTTAGTTTAGAGTTTAGAGTTTTAAATAAGAGTTTTTGTTGAGAGTTTAGAGTTGTAGTTTAGAGTTTAAAGTTTTAGTTTAGAGTCTTTGCTTAGAGTTTTAGTTGGTTATAGATTAGTTTAGTTTTAGTTAAGAGTTTAGTTAGAGTTATAGTTTACTTTAGTTTTATTTAAGAGTTTTAGTTTTGAGTTGTTGTTTAGTTTTAGATAAGAGTTTTAGTTTAGAGTTTAGAGTTTTAGTTTGGAGTCTTAGCTTACAGTTTTTGTTAGAGTTATAGTTTAGTTTAGTTTAAGTTTGGAGTCTAGAGTTTTATATTAGAGTCTTAGCTTAGAAATTTAGTTAGAGTTTAGAGTTTTAGTTTAGAGTCTTAACTTAGAGTTTTAGTTCTATTTATAGTTTAGTTTAGTTTTAGTTGAAAATTTAGAGTTTTAGTTTAGAATCGTAGCTTAGAGTTTTTGTTAGAGTTATAGTTTAGTTTAGTTTTAGTTAGGAGCTTCAGTTTAGATCTCTAGTTTAGTTTTACTTAAGAGTTTTAGTTTAGAGTTTAAAGTTTTAGTTTACAGTTTTAGTTAGAGTTATAGTTTTAGTTTAGTTTTAGTTAAGAGTTTTAGTTTAGATATTGGAGTTTTAATTCTGAGTTTTAGTTTAGAGTTTTAGTTAGAGTTATAGTTAGTTTAGTTTTAGTTCAGAATTTAAGTTTAGAGGTGCTGTTTAGTTTTAGATAAGAGTTTTAGTTTAGAGTTTTAGTTTAGTTTAGTTTTGGTTTAGAGTCTAGAATTTTAATTTAGAGTGTTAGCTTAGAGTTTTAGTTAGAGTTATAGTTTACTTTAGTTTTAATTAGGAGTTTTAGTTTAGACTTATAGTTTAGTTTTGGTTAAGAGTTTTAGTTTAGAGTTTAGAGTATTAGCATAGAACCTTAGCTTAGAGTTTTAGTTAGAGTTATAGTTAAGTTTAGTTTTAGTTAAGAGCTTTAGTTTAGACTTGTAGTTTAGTCTTCATTAAGAGTTTTAGTTTAAAGTTAAGCGTTTTAGTTTAGGGTTTCAGCTTAGAGTCTTAGTTAGAGTTATAGTTTAGTTTTAGTTTAGAGTTGTAGTTTACTTAAGAGTTTTACTTTAGAGTTTTGGTATGAGCAATAGTTAAGTTTAGTTTTAGTTAAGAGTTTTAGTTTAGAGTTGTAATTTAGTTTTAGTTAAGAGTTTTAGTTTAGAGTTTTAGTTAAGAGTTTTAGCTTAGAGATGTAGTTTAGTTATAGTTAAGAGTTTCAGTTTAGAGTTTTAGTTTGGTATTAGCTTACAGTTTCAGTTAAAGTTATAGTTTAGTTTAGTTTTATTTAAGAGTTTTAGTTTAGAGTTATAGTTTAGTTTTAGTTTAGAGTTGTTGTTTAAGAGTTTTAGTTTAGAGTTTATATTTTAAGTTTACAGTTTTACTTTAGAGTTTTAGTTAGAGTTACAGTTTTAGTTTAGTTTTAGTTAAGAGTTTTAGTTTAGATATTGGAGTTTTAGTTTAGAGTCTTAGCTTAGAGTTTTAGTTAGAGTTATAGTTAGTTTAGTTTTAGTTCAGAATTTAAGTTTAGAGGTGCTGTTTAGTTTTAGATAAGAGTTTTAGTTTAGAGTTTTAGTTTAGTTTAGTTTTGGTTTAGAGTCTAAAATTTTAATTTCAACAATGAATTTAATTGCATCAACAATGAAGAGATAGGTGGGAAATACTTTCTTTTGATATTTCTAAACAAATAGGTTTGTTACAGAAAGTGCTGGACAGTCAAGTTTCTAGGTTTCAATATGTACTGTTTCACCCAACTACATTGTGCTTGGTTTTATGGCTAGGTATATATAAGAGCCTATCTTTCCTAACCACAAAAATCTCCTAGAAACAACCTTGTAAGTCTAGGCTCATTCAGATTAATCAAAGAGCAAGACCTCAAACAGATGTTAAAGATTCAGGAGGGGTGTTTGAATTACAGTTATACTTTAGAGTTTTAGCTAGAGTTATAGTTTTAGTTTAGTTTTAGTTAAGAGTCTTAGTTTAGATATTAAAGTTATAGTTTTGAGTCTTAGCTTAGAGTTATAGTTTAGTTTAGTTTTAGTTAAGAATTTTAATTTAGAGGTGTTGTTTAGTTTTAGTTTAGGCTTGTAGTTTAGTTTTAATTAAGAGTTTTAGTGTAGAGTTTAGAGTTTTAGTTTAGGGTCTTAGCTTATAGTTTTAGTTAGAGTTATAGTTTAGTTTAGATTTGGTTTAGAGTTTTAGTTTAGTTAAGAGTCTTAGTCTAGATTTTTAGCTAGAGCTGTAGTTTAGTTTAGTTTTAGTAAAGGGTTTTAGTTTAGAATTTAGAGTATTCGCTTATAATCTTAGCTTAAAGTTTTAGTTAGAGTTTTAGTTTAGTTTAGTTTTAATTAAGAGTTTTAGTTTAGAGTTGTTGTTTAGTTTTAGTTAAGAGTTTTAGTTTAGAGTTTAGAAATTTAGTTTAGAGTCTTAGCTTAGAGTTTTAGTTAGAGGTATAGTTTAGTATCTTTCTAGTTAAGAGTTTTAGTTTAGGATTTTAGCTTAGAGTCTAGAGTTTTATTTTAGAGTCTTAGTTTAGAGTTTTAGTTAGAGTTATAGTTTTAGTTTAGTTTTAGTTAAGAGTGTTAGTTTAGTAATATAGTTTAGTTAAGAGTTTTAGTTTAGAGTTTAGAGTTTTAGTTTAGCGTCTTAACTTAGAGTCTTAGTTCGAAATATAGTTTAGCTTAATTATAGTTACGAGTTTTAGTTTAGAGTCTTAGCTTAGAGTTTTAGTTAAAGTTACAGTTTTAGTTTAGTTTTAGTTAAGAGTTTTAGTTTAGAAATTGGAGTTTTAGTTTCGAGTCCTAACTTTGAGTTTTAGTTAGAGTCATAGATTAGTTTAGTTTTAATTCAGAGTTATAGTTTAGTTTAGTTTTCGTTAAGAGTTTTAATTTAGACTTGTAGCTTAGTTTTAGTTTAGAGTTGTAGTTTAGTTTCTGATAAGATTTTTAGTTGAGAGTTTTAGCTTAGAGTTTTAGTTAAAGTTATAGTTTTAGTTTAGTTTTAGTTAGGAGATTTAGTTTAGAGTTATAGTTTAGTTAAGAGTTTTAGTTTAGTGTAAAGAGCTAGGTGTTAAACACATTTTTTATTTGAAATGCTAGACTTGGAATTTTTTTTATTGCGGTTTACATACAGAAAGGTTAGGTTTCTCCACGTTTAAGTTAGGTTAGGTTAGGTTATCATGAGCGCTCATGATAACCTAACCTAACCTATTATAAACGTTTGTCCTAACTTAGAGTTTTAGTTAGAGTTATAGTTTAGTTTAGTTTTAATTCAGAGTTATAGTTTAGTTTAGTTTTTGTTAAGAGTTTTAATTTAGACTTGTAGTTTAGTTTTAGTTAAGAGTTTTAGTTTAGAGTTGTAGTTTAGTTTTATTTAAGATTTTTAGTTGAGAGTCTTAGCTTTGAGTTTTAGTTAGAATTATAGTTTTAGTTTGATTTTAGTTAGGAGTTTTAGTTTAGAGTTGTAGTTTAGTTAAGAGAATTAGTTGAGCGTAAAGAGCTCTTTGAAATGCTAGACTTAGAATGTTTTTATTGCGGTTTACATACAAAAAAGTTAGGTTTCTCCACGTTTAAGTTAGGTTAGCTTAGGTTTTCATGAGCACTCATTATAACCTATCCTAACATAACCTTCCTTAAACGTTGAGAAACCTAACTTTTTGTATGTAAACTGCAGTAAAAATATTCCAAGTCTAGCATTTCAAAGAAAAAATGTGTTCAACACCTAGCTCTTTACGCTAAACTAAAACTCTTAACTAAACTATAACTCTAAACAAAAACTCCTGACAAAAACTAAACTAAAATTATAACTCTAACTAAAACTCTTAGCTAAAACTCTAAACTAAAAATCTTAGCTAAAACTAAACAACAACCCTAAACTAAAAATCTTAACTAAGACTAAACTACGAGTCTAAATTAAAACTCTTAACGAAAATTAAACTATACTATGACTCTGAATTAAGATTAAACTAAACTATAACTCAAACTAAAACTTCAAGTTAGGACTCGAAACTAAAACTCCAATCTCTAAACTAAAACTCTTAACTAAAACTAAAATAAAAATATAACTCTAACTAAACACAAAGCTAAGACTCTAAACTAAAACTCTTAACTACAATTAAACTAAACTATATTTCTAAATTAAACTCTAAGTTAAGACGCTAAACTAAAACTCTAAACTCTAAACTAACACTCTTAACTAAAACTAAACTATAACTCTAACTAAAACTCTAAGCTAAGACTCTAAACTAAAGCTCTAAACTCTAAGCTAAAATCCTAAACTAAAACTCTTAACTAGAACTATACTAAACTACACCTCTAACTAAAACTCTAAGATAAGACTCTAAACTAAAACTCTAAACTCTAAACTAAAACTCTTAGCTAAAACTAAACAACAACTCTAAACTAATACTCTTAACTAAAACTAAACTAAACTATAACTCTAACTAAAACTCTAAGCTAAGACTCTAATTTAAAACTCTAAACTCTAAACTGAAACAAAACTACAACTCTAAACTAAAACTCTTAACTAAACTATAACTCTAAACTAAAACTCCTAACTAAAACTAAACTAAAACTATAACTCTAACTAAAGCTCTAAGCTAAAATTCTAAACTAAAAATGGTAGCTAAAATAAACAACAACTCTAAACTAAAACTCTTAGCTAAAACTAAACTACAAGTCTAAATTAAAACTCTTAACGAAAACAAAACTTAACTATAACTCTGAATTAAGACTAAACTAAACTATAAATCAAACTAAAACGTTAAGTTAGGACTCGAAACTAAAACTCCAATCTCTAAACTAAATTCCTTAACTAAAACTAAACTAAAAATATAACTCTAACGAAACACAAAGATAAGACTCTAAACTAAAACTCTTAGCTAAAATTAAACTCAACTATCTTTCTAACTAAAACTCTAAGTTAAGACGCTAAACTAAAACTCTAAACTCTAAACTAACACTCTTAACTAAAACTAAACTATAACTCTAACTAAAACTTTAAGCTAAGACTCTAAACTAAAGCTCTAAACTCTAAGCTAAAACCCTAAACTAAAACTCTTAACTAGAACTATACTAAACTATACCTCTAACTAAAACTCTAAGCTAAGACTCTAAACTAAAACTAAAAGTAAACAACAACTCTAAACTAATACTCTTAACTAAAACTACACTAAACTGTAACTCTAACTAAAACTCTAAGCTAAGACTCTAATTTAATACTCTAAACTCTAAACTAAAACTAGACTACAACTCTAAACTAAAAATCTTAACTAAAACTAAACTAAACTATAGCTCTAGCTAAAACTCTAAACTAAAACTCTTAACTAAACTACAACTATAAACTAAAACTAAACTAAACTATAACTCTAACTAAAACTCTAAGCTAAAACCCTAAACTAAACTCTAAACTCTAAATCAAAACTCTTAACTAAAACTAAACTACAAGTCTAAACTAAAACTCTTAACTGAAACTAAACTAAACTATAGCTCTAACTCTAAACTAAGATTCTAAGCTAATACTCTAAAGTAAAACTCTTAACTAAAACTAAACTACAACTCTAAAGCAAAACTCTTAACTAAAACTAAACAATAAGTCTAAACTAAACTCTTAACTAAAACTAAACTAAACTATAACTCTAACTAAAACTCTAAACTCTAAATAAGAACTCTTAACTAAAACTAAACAACACCTCTAAACTAAAATTCTTAACTAAAACTAAACTAAACTATAACTCTAACTAAAACTCTAAACTAAGACTATAAACTAAAACTCTGAATTAAAACTAAACTAAACTATAACTCTAACTGAAACTCTAAGCTAAGACTCAAAATTATAACTTCAATATCTAAACTAAAACTCTTAAGTAAAACTAAACTAGAGATCTAAACTAAAGCTCCTAGCTAAAACTAAACTAAACTTTAACTCTAACTAACACACTGACCTAACACTATGGACTAAAACTCTAAATTCTAAAATAAAACTCTTAACTAAACTATAAATATAACTAAAACTCTAAGCTAAGACTCTAAACTAAAACCATAAACTCTACCTAAAACTCTAGGCCAAGACTCTAACTTAAAACTCTAGACTCCAAACTAAAACTAAACTAAACTACAACTATAGAAAAAACTGTAGGTTAAGACTCTAAACTAAAACTCTAAACTAAAACTCTTATCTAAATCTATACAATAACTCAACACAAAAACTCTTAACTAAAACTAAACTAATCTGTAACTAACAAAATTTAAACTAAATTATAACTCTAACTAAAACTCTGCATTAGGACTCTAAGCTAAAGCTCTAACCTCTAGACTAAAACTCTTACCTTAAACTAAACTACAACTCTAAACTGAAACTAAACTATAATTCTAAACTAAAACTCTTAACTAAACTAAACGATAACTCTAACTGAAACTGTAAGCTAATACCAAACTAAAACTCTAAACTAAAACTCTTAACTAAAACTAAACTATGTCTCTAAGCTAAAACTCTTAACTGTAACTAAACTTCAACTCTAAACTAAAACTCTTAACTAAAATAAACTAAACTATAGCTCTAACTAAAACTATAAACTAAAACTCTTAACTGTAACTAAACTTCAACTCTAAACTAAAACTCTTAACTAAACTAAACTATAGCTCTAACTAAAACTATAAACTAAAACTCTTAACTAAACTACAACTCTAAACTAAAACTAAACTAAACAATAACTCTAACTAAAACTCTAAGCTAAAACCCTAAGCTAAAACTCTAAACTCTAAACTAAAACACTTAACAAAACTAAACTACAAGTCTAAACTAAAGCTCTTAACTGAAATTAAACTAAACTATAACTCTAACTAAAACTCTAAGCTAAGATTCTAAGCTAATACTCTAAACTCTAAACTGAAACTCTTAACTAAAGCTAAACTACAACTCTAAACTAAAACTCTTAACTGAAACTTAATTATAAGTCTAAACTAATACTCTTAACTAAAACTAAAGTAAACTATAACTCTAACTAAAACTGTAAGCTAACACTCCAAGTTAAAACTCTAGACTCTAAACTAAAACTAAACTAAACTATACCTCTAAACTAAAACTCTTATCTAAAACTAAAGAAAACCTCTAAACTAAAATTCTTAACTAAAACTAAACTAAACTATAACTCTAATTAAAACTCTAAGCTAACTCTCTATACTAAAATTCTGAATTAAAACTAAACTAAACTATAACTCTAACTAAAACTCTAAGCTAAGACTCAAAACAAAACTCCAATATCTAAACTAAAACTCTTGACTAAAACTAAACTAAAACTATAACTCTAACTAAAACTCTAAAGTAAAACTGTAAACTAAAACTATAGACACGAAACTAAAACCCTTAAGTAAAACTAAACTAGAGATCCAAGCTAAAGCTCCTAACTAAAATTGAACTAAACTATAACTCTAACAAAATTTCTAAGCTAAGACTCTAAACTAAAACTCTAAATTCTTAACTAAAACTAAACTAAACTATAAATAGAACTAACACTCTAACCTTAGAATCTAAACTAAAACTCTAAACTCTAACTAAAACTCTAAGCTAAGACTCTAACATAAGACTCTAGACTTCAGACTTAAATTAAACTAAATTATAACTCCAACAATAACTGTAGGCTAAGACTCCAAACTAAAACTCTAAACTAAAACTCTTGTCTAAAACTAAACAACAAATCAAAACTAAAACTCTTAACTAAAACTAAACTAAACTATAACTCCTACTAAACTCTTAACTAAAACTAAACTAATCTATAACTAGCTAAAAATCTAATCTAAGACTCTAAACTGAAACGCTAAACTTGAAACTAAAACTCTAAACTCTAAACAAAAACTCGTAACTAAAACTCTAAACTCTAAACTAAAACTCTTATCTAAAACTAAACAACACCTCTAAACTAAAATTCATAACTAATACTAAACTAAACTATAACTCTAACTAAAACTCTAAGCTAAAACTCAAAACTAAAACTTCTAACTTTAAACGAAAACTCTTGACTACTATAAGTGTAACTAAAACTGTAGGCTAATACCAAACTGAAACTCTAAACTAAAACTCTTATCTAAAACTAAACTAAACTAGGTGCAACGAAAAACTAAACCAAACTAAGTGCAACGAAAAACTCTAAGCTTTGACTTTAGGCTAAAACTCTAAACTGAAACGTTAAGCTAAAACTAAACTACATGTCCAAAAACACTTAACTAAAACTAAACTATGTCTCTAAGCTAAAACTCTTAACTGTAACTAAACTACAACTCCAAACTAAAACTCTTAACTAAAAATCAACTAAATTATAGCTCTAACTAAAACTATAAACTAAAACTCTTAACTAAACTACAACTCTAAACTAAAACTAAACTAAACTATAACTCTAACTAAAACTCTAACCTAAAACCCTAAAATAAAACTCTAAACTCTAAACTAAAACTCTTAACAAAACTAAACTGCAATTCTAAGCTAAAGCTCTTAACTGAAAGTAAACTAAACTAAAACTCTAACTAAAACTCTAATCTAAGATTCTAAGCTAATACTCTAAACTCTAAACTAAAACTCTTAACTAAAACTAAACTACAACTCTAAACTAATACTCTTAACTGAAACTTAATTATAAGTCTAAACCAATACTCATTACTAAAACTAATGTAAACTATAACTCTAACTAAAACTGTAAGCTAACACTCTAAATTAAAACTCTAGACTCTAAACTAAAACTAAACTAAACTATAACTCTAAACTAAAACTCTTATCTAAAACTAAAGAAACCCTCTAAACTAAAATTCTTAACTAAAACTAAACTAAACTATAACTCTAACTAAAACTCTAAGCTAACACTCTATACAAAAATTCTGAATTAAAACTAAACTAAACTATAACTGTAACTAAAACTCTAAGCTAAGACTCAAAACTAAAACTCCAATATCTAAGACTAAAACTCTTGACTAAAACTAAAATAAAACTATGACTCTTACTAAAACTCTAAAGTAAAACAGCAAACTAAAACTATAGACTCTAAGCTAAAACCCTTAAGTAAAACTAAAGTAGAGATCTAAACTAAAGCACCTAACTAAAATTGAACTAAACTATAACTCTAACAAAAATTATAAGCTAAGACTCTAAACTAAAACTCTAAATTCTTAACTAAAACTCAACTAAACTATAAATAGAACTAAAACTCTAACCTTAGACTCTAAACTAAAAATCTAAACTCTAACTAAACCTCTAAGCTAAAACTCAAACATAAAACTCTAGACTTCAAACTTAGATTAAACTAAATTATAACTCCAGCAATAACTGTAGGCTAAGACTCCAAACTAAAACTCTAAACTCTAAACTAAAACTCTTGTCTAAAACTAAACAACAAATCAAAACTAAAACTCTTAACTAAAACTAAAGTAAACTATAACTCCTACTAAACTCTTAACTAAAACTAAACTAATCTATAACTAACTAAAAATATAATTTAAGACTCTAAACTAAAACGCTAAACTCGAAACTAAAACTCTAAACTCTAAGCAAAAACTCTCAACTAAACTCTAAACTATAAACTAAAACTCTTATCTAAAACTAAACAACGCCTCTAAACTAAAATTCTTAACTAAAACTAATCTAAACTATAACTCTAACTAAAACTCCAAGCTAAAACTCTAAACTAAAACTCTAAACTCTAAACTAAAAGTCTTAACTCTAACTCTAACTAAAACTGTAAGCTAATACCAAACTGAAACTCTAAACTAAAACTCTTATATAAAACTAAACTAAACTAAAAGTTCAACGAAAAACTCTAAGCTTTCACTTTAGGCTAAAACTCCAAACTGAAACGTTTAGCTAAAACTAAACTACATGTCCAAAAACACTTACCTAAAACTAAACTACGTCTCTAAACTAAAACTCTTAACTGTAACTAAACTACAACTCTAAACTAAAACTCTTCACTAAAAATAAACTAAATTATAGCTCTAACTAAAACTATAAACTAAAACTCTTAACTAAACTACAACTCTAAACTTAAACTAAACTAAACTATAACTCTAACTAAAACTCTAACCTAAAACCCTAAACTAAAACTCTAAACTCTAAACTAAAACTCTTAACAAAACTAAACTACAAGTCTAAGCTAAAGCTCTTAACTGAAAGTAAATTAAACTATAACTCTAACTAAAACTCTAAGCTAAGATTCTAAGCTAATACTCTAAACTCTAAACTAAAACTCTTAACTAAAACTAAACTACAACTCTAAACTAAAACTCTTAACTTAAACTTAATTATAAGTCTAAACTAATACTCTTAACTAAAACTAAAGTAAACTATAACTCTAACTAAAACTGTAAGCTAACACTCTAAGTTAAAACTCTAGACTCTAAACTAAAACTAAACTAAACTATAACATCAAACTAAAACTCTTATCTAAAACTAAAGAAAACCTCTAAACTAAAATTCTTAACTAAAACTAAACTAAACTATAACTCTAACTAAAACTCTAAGCTAACACTCTATAGTAAATTTCTGAATTAAAACTAAACTAAACTATAACTCTAACTAAAACTCTAGGTTAAGACTCAAAACTAAAAGTCCAATATCTAAACTAAAACTCTTGACTGAAACTAAACTAAAATTATAACTCAAACTAAAACTCTAAAGTAAAACTGTAAACTAAAACTATAAACCCTTAAGTAAAACTAAACTAGAGATCTAAACTAAAGCTCCTAACTAAAATTGAACTAAACTATAACTCTAACAAAAATTCTAAGCTAAGACTCTAAACTAAAACTCTAAATTCTTAAATAAAACTAAACTAAACTATAAATAGAACTAAAACTCTAGCCTTAGACTCTAAACTAAAACTCTAAACTCTAACTAAAACTCTAAGCTAAGACTCTAACATAAAACTCTAGACTTCAAACTTAAATTAAACTAAATTATAACTCCAACAATAACTGTAGACTAAGACTCCAAACTAAAACTCTAAACTCTAAACTAAAAATCTTGTCTAAAACTAAACAACAAATCAAAACTAAAACTCTGAACTAAAACTAAACTAATCTATAACTAACTAAAACTCTAAGCTAAGACTCTAAACTAAAACTCTAAGCTCTAAACTAAAACTCTAAACTCTAAACAAAAACTCTTAACTAAAACTCTAAACTCTAAACTAAAACTCTTATCTAAAACTAAACAATACATCTAAACTAAAATTCTTAACTAAAACTAAACTATACTATAACTCTAACTAAAACTCTAAGCTAAGACTCTAAACTAAAACTCTAAACTAAAACTCTTAACTATTCTAACTCTAACTAAAACTGTAAGCTAAAACCAAACTGAACCTCTAAACTAAAACACTTATCTAAAACTAAACTAAACTAAAAGTGCAACGAAAAACTCTAAGCTTTGACTTTAGGCTAAAACTCTAAACTGAAACGTTTAGCTAAAACTAAACTACATGTTCAAAAACACTTAACTAAAATTAAAATAAAATATAGCTCTAACTAAAACCCTAAGTACTGAGAGTCTAACTTGAAACTCTAGACTCTGAACTACAACTAAACTAAACTATAACTAAAACTAAAACTGTAAGCTAAAATCAAACTAAAACTCTAAGCTAAAACTCATCTAAAACTAAAAAACAACTCTAAACTAAAACTCTTAACTAAAACTAAACTAAACTACCCCTAAACTACCCCTAAACACTAAAATAAACTCTTAACTACAAATCTAAACTAAAAACTAAACTATAAACTAAACTATAACTCTAATAAAAAATTAAACAACTAAACTATAACTCTAACTAAAACTGTAAGCTAATTTTAAGCTAAAACTCTAAACTAAAACTCATATCTAAAACTAAACAACAACTCTAAACTAAAACTATTAACTAAAACTAAACTAAACTACAACTCTAAACTAAAACTCTTAATTAAAACAAAACTACAACTCTAAACTGAAACTCTTAACCGAAATTAAGCTAAACTATAACTCTAACTAAAACTATAAACTCTAAACTAAAATTCTAAAGTCTAAACTAAAACTCTTAACTAAGATTAAACTAAACTATAACTTTAACTAAAACTCTAAGTGCTGAGAGTCTAACTTGAAACTCTAGACTCTGAACTACAACAAAACTAAACTATAACTCTAACTAAAACTCTAAGCCAAGACTCTGAGCTAAAACTTTAAACTCTAAACTAAATTTCTCAACTAAAACTAAACTACAACTCTAAACTAAAACTCTTTACTAAAATTAAACTACAACTCTAAACTATAACTCTTAATTAATACTAAACTGAACTAAAAGTGCAACGAAAACTCTAAACTAAGATCTAGGCTAAAATTCTAAACTACAACTCTTAGCTAAAGCTAAACTACAAGTCCATAAACACTTAACTAGAACTAAAATGTATTGCTTGGTGTTGGGGTATTCAAAAAGCCATAAAGTGAAGTTGTGGGTGAAAAGCATGGGTACTTAAACTTGTAAAATTGGTTTAAAGGGGACATTAAGAAAAGAACTTGTTCTGAAATAATATAATAATGCCTTTTGAAAAGTAATGCTTGGTGTTGGGGTATTCAAAAAGCCATAAAATAAAGTTGTGGGTGAGAAGGATGGGTACTTCAACTTGTAAAATTGATTTAGGAGGGGTATTAAGAAAAGAACTTGTTCTGAAATAATATAATAATACCTTTTGAAAAGTATTGCTTGGTTTTGGGGTATGTACAAAGCCATACGATAAAGTTGTGTGTGAAAGGGATGAGTACTTCAACTTGTAAAATGGGTTTAAGAGGGATATTAAGAAAAGAAATTCTTCTGAAGAATATAATAAAGCATTTGAAAAGTATTGCTTGGTGTTGGGGTAATCAAAAAGTCTTAAAGTAAAGTTGTGGGTGAAAAGGATGGGTACTTCAACTTGTAAAATTGGTTTAGGGAGGACATTAAGATGAGAAATTGTTCTGAAATAATATAATAATGCCTTTGAAAAGTATTGCTTGGTGTTGGGGTACGCAAAAATCCGTAAGGTAAAGTTGTGTGTGAAAAGGATATGTACTTCAACTTGCAAAATGGGTTTAAGAGGGATATTAAGAAAACAGCTTGCTCTGAAAAATATTATAAAGCCTTTGAAAAGTATTGCTTGGCTTTGGGGTTTTCGAAAAAGCCATAAAGTAAAGTTGTGGGTGAAAAGGATGAGTACTTCAATCTGTAAAATTGGTCTAGGAGGGACATTAAGAAAAGAACTTGTTCTGACATAATATAATAAAGTCTTTTGAAAAGTATTGCTTGGTGCTGTGGGTATGCAAAAAGCCGTAAAGTAAAGTTGTGGGTAAAGAGGATGAGTACTTCAACTTGTAAAATAGGTTTAAAAGGGATATTAAGAAAGGAACTTGTTCTGAAAAGATATAATAAAGCCTTTTGAAAAGTATTACTTGGTGTTGGGGTATTCAAAAAGCCGTAATGTAAAGTTGTGGGTGATAGGGATGAGTACTTCGAGTTGTAAAATTGGTTTATGAGGGACATTACGTAAAGAACTTGTTCTGAAAAGATATATTTGCGGGGAGCCAAAAAGTTGGGGGGGCCTTCTGTGTCTCAAGTCGGCCAAAAAAAGTATTATGGGGGCGGGGGCTAGGGGGCTCTTTGGGGCCTAGGGGGAGGGTGTCCTTTGGGGGTCTGGGGGGAGGGGGCTCTTCTGTGTCTCAAGTACACCGAAAAAAAGTTTTAAAAATGGGGGGGGGGGGGTGCAAAAAAGTCGGGCGGGGTCCCCTTTGGGGTTTTGATAGAGGATCTTACAACACTGTTCAAATGAAACTTATGTATTATAACGACCACAGAGTTTCACCCCAAATCATCTTCTATAATGTCTCAAACTGTTTCGCCCCAAAAATCCCTAAAATGCCGATTAATTTGTCTTGCCCATATAATCCCCTAAAAGTAATTCCTGAGTGTTCCTTTTTTTCGGCATCCCTGCGCTGTCACATCTGAAATTCTAGGGAAACCATTTCCCGCATAAAATATATTCAATCTGTCTTAATCTCGTATGAATTTCAGAAAAAATTTAAGGTGTTCCTAGTTACACTATTATGGCTTCGATAGAATATAAATATTTATCTCTCAGACCTAAAGACCAGAGAAGCCATATTTAAAAATAGAGTATTAATTTATATCTCAGACCTAAAGACCAGAGAAGCCATATTTAAAAATGAAAAATGAATATTAAGAAAGGAACTTGTTCTGAAAAGATATATTTGGGGGGGGAGCCAAAATGTTGGGGGGGAAGGGGCCCTTCTGTGTCTCGAGTGCGCAAAATAGTATTAAAAAAGGAGGGCATTGGGAAGGGGCTCTTTGAGGGCCCGAGGGAGGGGGCCCTTTGAAGGTCCGAAGGCCCTTCTGTGTCTCAAGCGTGCCACAAAAAGTATAAAAAAAATGGGGAAGGGGGCAGAAAAGTTGGGCGGGCCCCTTTGGGATTTGGGTAGGGGACCTTACAACACAGTTGAAATGGAACTTTTGTATTATAACGACTACTGAGTTTCACCCCAAATCCTCGTCTAAAATGTCTCAAACTGTTTCGCCCAAAAAATCCCTAAAATGCCGATTAATTTGTTTCGCCCAAATAATCCCCTAAAAGTAATTCCTGAGTGTTCCTTCGTTTCGGCATCCCTGCGCTGTTACATTTGAAATTCCCAGGTCACCATTTCCCACGTGAAATATATTCAATCTGTCTTGATCTATTATGAATTTCTGAAAAAATCTAAGGTGTTCCTAGTTACACTATTATGACTTCGATAGAATATTAATATTTATCTCTCAGACCTAAAGACCAGAGAATTCATATTTAAAAATAGAATATTAATTTATCTCTCAGACCTAAAGACCAGAAAAGCCATATTTAAAAATGATATTCGCTCATGATAAAATTCCCCGTCGATTATGTAAATCAATTTCCCTGAAATCCTGTCCCCTTAGTGGATCAGTAAACTTAGAAACATCCCCGTCGATTATGTAATCAATTTCCCAGAAATCTAGTGCCCATCGATTATACAATCAATTTCTCAGAAATCTAGTCCTCTTGGATTATACAGTCAATTTCCCAGAAATCTAGTCCCCTTGGATTTTGCAAATCAATTTCCCAGACATCTGCCCCCTTAGTGGATCAATACACTTAGAAACATCCCCTGATTGACCTTGATAAAGACACGTGATCCTGTCCCCTTAGTGAATCAATAACATTGCCCCGTTAGAATTCAGTGCGCATGCATATTTCACAACATTGCCAGATAAGAAAGGTACTTTTAAAGTACCAAATAGTACCTTTCTTATCTGGCAATAGGGCATATCTCATGTCATATCTATTGGGTCCTTCCTACTTTCATCAGTTATCAAACATTCAGGTCTTTCTAGAGAGACCGTATGCCAAGCCCTCACACAAATTGCAGCCCAATCTGCACAAGAGCATAACGTCGCTGCTCAGTCTGCCCTCCATCTTGCATTGCCTGGTCTTTCGAGAGCTGCCCCAACTCCCCAATCCATGACACCGCTGGTTTGGCTGCCCATGCCCGTGAAATCGCTGCTCAGTCTGCCCTCCATCATACTTTCTGGGGCCATCCAGGGGCCATACGCAAGCGTCGGCAGAATTTGACAAACTAAGTAAATTTATTTTTTATATTCATAGCCTACTACTGGCATTTTTTCACTATTTTATTTACTTATCTCAAGAAAAACGCTAATTCTGAATCTAGCAAAGGCTTACTCTTTAGTTTTTGTCAATAGTTTTGACTTTTTTATTAGAATATTGAAGCTTCAGGTTATATGCAAGCCCCCTCCCCTTTGTTTTAAAGATCTCCATCGCACCCAAGAGATAAATAAATATAAGGCGTTCTTTTCAACCTAAGTTCTTAGCCTACCACAGGCATTATTCATTATTTTTAGTCTACTTTCGCCATTTCAGGTTATATGCCACTTTCTCCCCCTAGTTTTAAAGATCCACCCCCAAGAGGTATCTAAGGATAAGATCTTCTTTTACACCTATCTTCTTAGCCTACTATAGGTATTTATCGTTATTTTTAGTCAACTTTCGCCTTTTCAGGGTATATGCTAGTCCCTCCCCCTTAGTTTTAAAGATCCACCCATCAAAAATATCTAAAGTAAGGTTTCTTTTATAGTCTACTTTGATCAGTCTTTCACTCTAATAATATCATTTTATCGCTTTTCAGGCTTTGAAGGGATTTTTTTATTTTTTAAGTGCTTATCCGTTACTTTTGACTTTTCGCTAGGATACTGAAGCTTCAGGTTATATACCAGCACCCTCCCCTTACTTTTAAAGACCAACCCCTCAGAAATATCCAAAATAAGGTTGTTTTTTCTAGTCTACTTTCATCACTTCAATCTTTTAATAGACTTTTCGTTTCTAATAAAAGGTGTTTTTCACATGTCAAAGAATCCACTCTTTTCTAAATTCATTTAAATGCTTACTCGCTAGTTTTTATTCGGGGTGGGGGGCCTAAATTTATCATAGCTTAATTTTATTTTTTTTTCTAGGCTGATAACGATATTGCTCGGCTCTTGGCCAAATTCATTGGGGAAGAAGCTCCACCAACAGAGGACTATGACGAAAGACTGGTAGGCTGAGGATTTTCTCACCCAAATAGCCAGAAAAATTCCCCCTCGGTGAGTTCTCCGTGACATTTTTAAAAACGTTATACATCCAAAAGGGTTTTGTTATACCAGTAGTATGGCCCAATGGAGGCCTTCACATATGTTCAGCAGTAAGGGGGCTCCATTACCAAGGGTCATGGTACCCTTCTATGGCTAATAATACAACGATGCATTCCAACCAGTAGTATAGTGTCGACAAGGTCATGCTCATAATACAGATAGAGGTCTGAGGGGTATAAGTTTGCCTCTGGATAGTGCTTACTCATTCTTTAATATTCTCTTTATCATAGGGCAATGTGTAACAATGAGCTATTATGCTCTTATTATGCTTCTAGGTTCACATACCATTTAGTGATGACATATTAACACTGCCAACCCAATTCCGGGAAAGTGTACTAGAAAGTAAATGCGAGGTGGTCCCAAGTGTGGGGGGGAGTGTAGCTATTGTAGTTCCCCCGGTGTTTGATTTAGACAGTTTTATGCGGTATCTCGGCCTTGATATAGACTATGAATTGATAGATCAGTTACCGTGAAGCAAGGTCGAGACAGTGGCTGCCCTGGACAGTGATATGGGAGGAAAAAGTGGTGCCGGCTCACCTCCAGTATTACCAAAGTTATATTTAGGGAATGTCGTTTTGTGCAACATTCATGTTTATAGGGCTGACTTTGAGGGCCCATTCAACTCACTTACAAGTTGTAGTATCCATAAGGATCCTTTCTACCTAGTGGACTGCTATGTCGGCAAGAGTTAGGCATTTCTTGAAGACCATGCCCGGGAGGTGGAGGACATGGCCAGCATTAAAGCATCAATCTCTCTTTAAAAAAAAATAATGAAACTGCGGTAAATTTGCTTGAGTGTCACATACAAACGAGGATGCAAACGCAACAACGGGACTTGCATAATTTTGAGGATATTTCTTCGAATTGGGGGTGTGGAATTTTTAATAGGATGGAGGGTTACAGTGAAAACCTGAGTGGTTTGGTGGTTTTATTTATTGAAATTTTAGAGGTTAATATCACAAAATTTAGAAAAGAATTTTTTTAAGAGGCGGGGGAAGAAGAAGAATTATAAAAAATATAATGCAAGTTTGAGGGCTCGTGCTGGTGTACAACACTTTTGTTTCGATATGGGCTTGGAGTGTTTCAAATATTCTATCCTTGTTGTGGGCCATAAAACCAAGGCAATGGATGTCGCTAGGACGTATTTGAACAGTTTAGGAGTTCATGGGGGTGGAAAGGGCGTGAAGTTTCCTAAAGCAAATTTGAGCTGTTTAAAAGGCCAATATCCTGTAACACTTAGATATGTTTTAGGGGACAAACGAACATTAAAAAATTGGGGTTACAGTATTACAGCTTGATGAGGAATATGAAGAAGAAGAACTAAACAATAAAAAAGACTAATGTATCCGTAAGGGCCCCGTCCATTGAATCAGTGAAACACTGGGTATGGTTTCTCTACGAGCCTGCCAAAGGTCCTGATTCAATTAAACATTTCTTTCCCATTACACACATTAGCAAACTTTTAAGTACGGGTAAAGCGGGGAAGGGTACCTTTTATTGCTGTCCAATGTGTCTTTCAAGATTCCGTAGCGAACTAAAATTGAAAAATCATTTAAAACACTGCAAGCGTCATGGGAACCAGTCCGTGGAGACAGTTTCAGGAGACAATGCCACCTTGTGGTTCATAAGTTTTCTGAACACGCTCTGGCAGAACAACAAGGTGACATTAGACATTGAGGCTGCACTCACGGATGTGTCCGATCCATCAAATTTTAATCATGTTAAAGAAAATGAAGCCATTGCAGTCTTTTTGCCCATGCACGAAAAGACTCTAGTAATACCATGCAACTGTTAGATATAGTTGAGACGTTGAGTGGGCAAAATTTTGTTGGCAAATCTATGGTTGCTCTTATTAGAACAACAAAAAAGGTAATATCGCGGCCGGGCTAAACACATTATCAAATGAATCTATCACCAGAAGACGAGTTGGCTATTAAAAATCAAGATATTTTTTGGGTTTGTAAGAATAAAATTGTTAAGGGGGATGGCAGGAAATTTCATCAAGAGGGAGAAACTTGAAGGGGGTTGCAAATAATTTGTATAATGTTAATGTTAAGCAGCAATACTTTCTATCAGTTTAAATTCATAATTCCAACTACGATTTGAAATTCATGTTACCAGCGTTGGCAAGATTGCAGGAAGGTGAAGTTGTAGATGGCACATGGTAGATGTTTTTTTTCATATAACATCATATCTAAGTCATTTGGAAAGTTGCTAGTCTTAGAATTTAAATTAAACAAAATTGATAATGATAAAATGTGCTTGAATAAAACTCATTTCTTAGATTCCTAAAGCTTCTTCCCAAATTCTATAAGCGAATTGATTCAAGTACAAAAAGTGACGATTTTAATAGTTTCCCCTCCTCAAACCGCACGTTGCAGATGAGTAACTGTGAGATTTATTGACGAGTAAGGGCATATACCCTAAAGAGTATTACAGCTCCGCTTCGAAGTTAAGTGAGAAAAAATTACTGCCCATTGCAGAGTTTTACGATTCGCTTCACGATCGTCAAAGCACCAATGCCAATTATGAATTTGCCAAGAGGGTTTGGGCTAAGGGAAGGTGTAAAAATGGGTGGGATGATTGTAAAATGTACCTGAGAAGTGATGTATTGACGTTGTTGGATATTGTCTGTAAAAACACGGAAAAAATTTATGAAGAATTTTGGTTGGATATTGGATGCTATTTTTTAACTCCTTACCTGGTGATGAAATTAATCCTTAAAATTAGTGGAGCAGAAATAGCTCTGATTGCCGAGGCGTATCAGCATTTATTTGTAGAGAAATCCATGCAGGTAGGGTATGTCTTCCATGTGGATCGTATATTTGAAACCGACCCCACTGGATAACGCACCTGTCAAAAGTCGAATGCCGTTTTCTTGGATATGATTTAACTTTATCCGTCGGCAATGTCTCACTTTTATTTGCTGTGTGGGAATTACCAATGGCTTGACGATCCTTTTGCTCTAGATTTTCCCAACAGTCACACTGTTGATGAGAATGAACCCCGAGGATGGCTTTTCGAAATTGATGGTGAAATACCTGTGGAGCTTTATGACTCGGTAAAGGACTTTGATTTCCAAAGCATAAATACACCGCTGCCTAGGGACTCTTTTAGTACCTATAATTTATCTTTGGTAGAGAATAAGGGGTATGCACTGGACACCTTCAAAACAAAAGGTTATTGCCTACCTTTAACCGAAACGGAATATTGTTGTACACCACATTCTATTGCGGTGAATGCTATCAAATGGTTTCAATGTCACAAAGATTCATACAGCCCTCCAGTTCAACCAGAAACCTTATATGAAGACGTTTGTTAACAAACAGTCTGAAGCAAAAACAAAGGTCAAAAAAGAGATCTCTAAAGTTATTTTAAATTCGGCCTTTGGTAAGATGTGGGAGAGTGTGCGCAACACGAGTGGTTGTGACGTTGTAACCGACCCAGAAAAATGTGCCTGAATCATTGCAGTTCCGAACTTCACATCGTTCACGATCATAGACCTCCGCTATAGTCCTGCTACATACAAAAAACAAATGTAGTTTCAAATAAAAACATTGCCGTTGGCAGTGCCATATTGTAAATTTTGAAAAAACTCATCTTTGAGTCTTATTACAATGTGTGTAAGTGCCAATTGCCGGGGGAGGGACAAGTTCAAGTTTATTATGGGGATACAGATTCATTTTTGTTAAAAGTTAAAACTGATAATCTGTTTTAGGATTTGGAAAATGAAGAGTACATTAGCTCCCGGGTGAATTTACATCAAGTGGGACAAGCCCATTTATCCGGAGCTAGTGAAAAGCCAGGCCCAAAATAAATTCCTGAAATTAAAATCTGAGACGAGAAGCAACTTTGTATCCAACGGTGTGTTTTCCGGTTCGAAAGGGTACTGTGTGGAAACACACAATGAGTTTAACAAAAAAGTCTGCAAGGGGGTGTCGTCGCACTATGTAAAAGAAAATTTCACCAGGAGTGTTTATAGGAGCTGTATAGAAAATAATTTAGTTCCAAGAGCGACTGTCATGGCCATTCACTCTTTAAAGTAAAAAACTATACAGCTGACGTAGAGAAAAATGCCATGTCAATCATATCGGAAAAAGTTTAGGTCGTGTGGACGGTGTGGGGGTACTACCACATGGACACTACCTTACTTCAGATCGAGTTGAATGTGTAACTTACAGGTGACAACTTGGTCTGGAGGAAGCCCTAAGGTTGGTGGAGGTGGGAAGGGGCCGTTAGTTGGGGAGAAGGGCCGTTTTTTCCATCTCCAACTCAGAGCTGCCTATTTTTTCCTACATATTTATATATTTTATTTTTGCTGTGCAAAGCGGTAATTTTAAAGTGTTTTTGAATTTTAAAGTGTTTATTTTTATACATTTTAAATTGTCTATTAGATTTATATTCTCTTGTTAAGGCCCCACTGCGGGTCCTTGTCCTGTCCGGGTTTCATTGCCGGCCACCGCAGTAACCGCCGCGTTCACTTGCCGTCCCAGGTGCCAGCCTGGCGGTTGCACCGCCGATGTTTAAGTTCAAGTGTATATTTCTTATGTTCAACTGCTCTTGTATATATATTCATGTGTTTATTGTTTATGCTGTTTTTTATGAATTAAAGAAACCATGTATTTTATTTCCTTTGAGTATTTATTCAGCAGATTGAGGTTCAGTTTGGTTAGTTGCATTTTGTCATTGGAGGAGCATGTATCAATTTTAAACACCATTCAGATCCTTTCTTTGAGGACCGTCCATGTCTAGCAAAAAAAAACTATTGACGAAAATAATTCAAAACCGTGATAAGATGTTTGTAGAGAATCCGAAAAATATACATTATTGCTATAGTGCTTGACAAGAATCTTATGACAAAATATAGAGTATTGCACCAAGCATAAAATTCATACAAGGACTTGACGTGTTTAATAGTATTGCACCAAACTCATGGTTGATTATTGAAAATTTAGCTGAATCTTTTGAAGAATGGTCTCAGGAAATTTTACTATTTTTCAAGGTTTGGTCAAATCTTGAATACACCTCTAAAAAATTCCATGAAAATTGTTGATCTTCATAATCTTTTTCATCAGAGTAAATGCATGAGAACACTTGCTTTGAATTGTACTTACTATATCATCTACAGAATCATTCGCGATTCAAGTTCTCTTATACTCTAAACAAACTAATCTACCCTTGTGAACCCAAGTTTTTACTTTCGGCGTACAATCAAGCAACTAATAAACCTTATGGATACATTTTATTGGACCTGAATCAAAACACGTCCGAAGATTTGCGTGTAGTCACTGATATTTATAATAATGAAATTACTGTATATCTACCCGTAAATAGTAAAAAAGGCCATTAGTCTCCATCCTGAAGCTGAAGAAACTACATGAAAATAGACATTTATTTTCCGTCTAACCAATTCAAAACCGCGGCTTAAGAAAGCTATACTCAAACACTGCATTGACAAGGAATTTATTAATCTCTTATCTGAACTTTGTTTAAATTTAACGAGAGGTAATGTTCAACTCTCTGCAGATGTTAGACAATAGACAAAGCAACATCGTGCACTTATACGAGCCTTAGCCCGCAAATAAAAAGCACATTGTAAAAGAAAACGCCTTTTTCAAACGGGTGGTAATATCTTTTCATTATTACTGCTGATAATTGCCGGACTTGTTAACACTATTTTCTAGAAATGGATAAACCCTATAAATTGAGATCAATTTAACTTTCTCGTTCTCCAAAAGAGCACTTTGAAAATAATTTTGATAAATTTATTAACAATGAAACAAGTAGCTATGATGAAATAATTAATTTTGCTTCAAAATGCCCTTCGACGTATCAACAAACATCGTGAAAAACCACTCAAAGTAAATGTCATTGATCATCTTTCTGAAAGTACTGAAAGTTTTGAAACTTTGAAAATACAAAAAGAAGGAGAAGAAGAAGATTTATTAACAAATGTTGTAGGCTTACTGCCTCAATCCTATCGTAAACAAAGTAAAAGACCTACCTCGCTAAAAATGAACAAATTGACGAGAAATAGAATGAAGTTATAATATAGGGCAATAGTTACAATTTAATTGATTGGTTATCAGATGTGATTGCAAAACGTGAAAAACTCGAATACATTGTTAGTCATTTATGTAAATTTTTAAAGTTGTCTAATTTTCCAAAAAGTTTTATTGAGAATAAACATGCTTTAAAACTACAAAGGGAATGTGAAGAGATATCACAAGATATTTCATTGAATAGCACGCCGAGTGGGACTGGTAAGAGTATTGAACGAACGCGTATTTCCACATCGTTTAGTACACAAAAGGGTTGGGGATTACGTTCAAAATGGATCAAGTTTTGAAAACATGTTTATGAAAATATTGGAGAATCAGGAATTTTAAGTTCTCCCACTACACTTGCTCAGGTTACCAGAATTGAAAAGAATCTAGCAAAAGAGTATTTACAAAAGGAACCCAGTTATAATCTTCATCGAAATCATAGGAATAGAGGCAGGGACTATCGAAAAAGCAAAGCCTTTTACTCTCTGCTTATATTACAACCAGATCTTTTGACTCTACGAACGATTCAAAGACGCCATAATAGACCGTACAGGTATATTTTACTTGAAATAGGTGTCTTTAGTCACTATGCATATGCAGTTCCTTTGCAGTCAAAGAGAGGTGATGATGTTGATACAGCCCTTGAGTCCATCTTTGGAGAAGATTCGTATAAAAAATTCAAACAGATCGTGGAATAGAATTTGTTAAGCAACACATAAAAATGGTTTTATTTTTATTTTCTCCTGCAGAACTTATTCCAATTGACTAAAAATCTCACCATGTAGTAGATTAGCGACATTTTCAAGTAATGAGCCTTATGTCTTGTTGCTATGTCAGCCATTCCAGAGTGGTTTTCCATTTTATCTAAAATTAATATATTGGATGAACAATAGCAGAATTGAAGCAGAGAAATCCAAATTTTCCAACCTTTATATTTTTTGGGATGGAGCGGAGAGCAAGAAAATGGCAAGCAGTGAGGTTTCACTCCTAAGAGCTTTGTTTCTCTCTTGTCAAGGTTCCTATATTAAGCTGAGAGGTTTAAATTTCGATATAATGAGGTTTGAAAGATTTGTGTGTGTGGTATCTATCGCATAGTATGATCTGTAAAATTGAGTGGTAGAACTTCCCATTAATTTCGTTGGTAAGAACAGTAAAATTGCAAGAATATATCAATTAAAAGTTTCATAGGGATTTCACCGTTGTCGCTAAGATAAGTTGCAATTATCAATCGTCTTATGGGTTAAAGGGGTCTCTGGGGTTTTGGTAAAACAGAGTAATTAAAAGAGAATATCAAATATGTTGGAGATAGATATGATGTAGTAGGTGTACGCATATTCCTTTAAATCTGAAAAACCAAAATCTGGAATAGAAAATCGGAAAAACCTGCGTCAAAGCCAATATAAAGGAAAGGCTTTAGATATTTATAAGGTAAAAGAAGAATAGTAAAGGAGGCACGCAAATTCCAAAAATTCCCAGAATTCCAATTTCCTGCTCCTGAATAATTCCAGGAGCGAGAAATTGGAAAATTAGGGTTAAAAACAGTAAATAGGAATGCTTTTGGATATTTTCGGGGGAAGAAAAACGTACAGGGATGCACGCAAAATCCAAAAATGTAACAAATTCATATTCAGGAGTAAAATCCCAAAAATACGGTTACAATTAATAGAAAAAAAGGAAAACCTTTATATACTTTCAGGGGGAAAAGAAAGGTATAGGTGTATACATAAATTCCCAAATTGTGAAAACTTTGAAGTTAGGACTTTAAAATAGGAAATTAGTGCTTTTTAAGAGGTAGGCTTAATGTGAAAATTCCAAGGTGTTCTTTAAACATGGTGGTGAATTTACAGACCTTACTTGAAAATATGACATTGAAATGGCGTATTTGTTGTAGAAACAAATAAAGTTTATTTACAATAGGAAGAATCTGGCATCTGATTGAGAATCTAGCTCTTTTTGATTTAATTGGAGGAAAGCGATACTTCTTAGAGCGGACGGGATAGGCAGGAGAAATGGGAGTCTCGATTATACTCAAATCATGGAAATAATTTGTTGAAGATTGGATATCAAAATGCCACATCGCTATATGCACATCTTTCAGTTGTTTGAGATTAAGTATATTGAGAAAAACATATAAAGCTTGGGTTTCCAAGAGATTTTAAAGCCTCATTGGGCGATGAACAAAAGTACCCAGAATCCTAGTTGCCTAATTTTGCATTATCTGAAGAGGATGCAGATGGACCATAAATATGTTGAGATAGATTACAGGGCAATAATTTAGATTTGATTCAATTAGAGAGTGGTATAAAATTTAAAGGATTGAAAAAGGAAAGGGAACTATAGTGAACTATAATTTTTATTTAGAAAATAAACATTAAAAGAGAATATCAAATATGTTGGAGATAGATATGGTGTAGTAGGGGTGTACGCATATTCCTTTAAATCTGAAAAAAACAAAATCTGGAATAGAAAATAGGAAAAACCTGCGTCAAAGCCAATATAAAGGAAGGCCTTTAGATATTTATGCAGTAAAAGAAGAATGGTAAAGGAGGCACGCAAATTCCAAAAATTCCCAGAATTCCAATTTCCTGCTCCTGAAAAAGTTCCATGTTTCTACATTGAACTTTGCTCCTGAAAAGTTACGTGTTTCTCCTAAAAAGTTCAATGTTTCTACAAAAATACGCCATTTCAATGTCACATTTCCATGTAAGGTCTGTAAATTCACCACCATGTTTAAAGAAAACCTTGGAATTTTCACATTTACGCCATTTCAATGTTGAATTTTCCAGTAAGGTCTGTAAATTCACCACCATGTGTAAAGAAAACCTTGGAATTTTCACATTTAGCCTACCTCTTAAAAAGCACTAATTTCCTATTTTAAAGTCCTAACTTCAAAGTTTTCACAATTTGGGAATTTATGTATACACCTATACCTTTCTTTTCCCCCTGAAAGTATATAAAGGTTTTCCTTTTTTTCTATTAATTGTAACCGTATTTTTGGGATTTTACTCCTGAATATGAATTTGTTACATTTTTGGAATTTGCGTGCATCCCCGTACGTTTTTCTTCCCCCCAAAATATCTAAAAGCATTCCTATTTACTGTTTTTAACCCTAATTTTCCAATTTCTCGCTCCTGGAATTATTCAGGAGCAGGAAATTGGAATTCTGGGAATTTTTGGAATTTGCATGCCTCCTTTACCATTCTTCTTTTACCACATAAATATCTAAAGCCCTTCCTTTATATTGGCTTTGACGCAGGTTTTTGCGATTTTCTCTTCCAGATTTTGTTTTTTCAGATTTAAAGGAATATGCGTACACCCCTACTACACCATATCTATCTCCAACATTTGATATTCTCTTTTAATATTTATTTTCTAAATAACAATTATAGTTCACTATAGTTCACTTTCCTTTTTCCATCCTTTAAATTTTATACCAGTCTCTAATTGAATCATATCTAAATTATGGCCCTGTAATCTATCTCAACATATTTATGGTCCATCTGCATCCTCTTCAGATAATTCAAAATAACGCAATTAGGATTCTGGGTACTTTTGTTCATCGCCCAATGAGGCTTTAAAATCTCTCGGAAACCCAAGCTTTGTATTTTTTTCTCAATATACTTAATCTCAAACAACTGAAAGTGCATATAGCAATGAGGCATTTTGATATCCAATCTTCAACAAATTATTTCCATTATTTGGGTATAATTGAGACTCCCATTTCTCTTGCCTATCCTGTCCGCTCTAAGAAGTATCGCCTTCCTCCAATTAAATCAGAAAAAGCTAAATTCTCAATCAGATGCCAGATTCTTCCTATTGTAAATAAACTTAATTTAGAAGAAATGTTCCCAAGTTTCAAGAGCCGACTTTCTTTAAAAAGACATGCTCGAAAAATGGTTCTTTGTCTGGATGTTGGTATTGATGAATAATAGATATTAGTGTGAATTGTTTTAGGGTGTTCTCGCGCTTGGGTGACCTCCTCTGTTATCTCCTACCTTGTATGTTTTTTTCATATCCTGTATTTGTTATTACGGCATTTTCTTATATTTGTCTATACCTGACACATCAAGTCCTGCTCTCCGTCAATCAGTTTAGAAATTGATTTATCATGTCTTTTGTCAATACAAGATCTCGTCTTATCTTGTATTGTCTAGTAAAGAAGACGACACACCTATGCATAGTTTTACCAAAACCCGTAAGACCCCTTTAACCCATAAGGCGATTGATAATTGCAACTTATCTTAGCGACAACGGTGAAATCCCTATGCAACTTTTAATTCATATATTCTTGCAATTTTACTGTTCTTACCAACGAAATTAATGGGAAGTTCTACCACTCAATTTTACAGATCATACTATGCGATAGATACCACACACACAAATCTTTCAAACCTCATTATATCGAAATTTAAACCTCTCAGCTTAATATAGGAACCTTGACAAGAGAGAAACAAAGCTCTTAGGAGTGAAACCTCACTGTTTACCATTTTCTCGCTCTCCGCTCCATCCCAAAAAATATAAAGGTTGGAAAATTTGGATTTCTCTGCTTCAATTCTGCTATTGTTCATCCAATATATTAATTTTGGATAAAATGGATAACCACTTTGGAATGTCTGACATAGCAACAAGACATAAGGCTCATTACTTGAAAATGTCGCTAATGTACTACATGGTGAGATTTTTAGTCAATTGGAATAAGTTCTGCAGGAGAAAATAAAAATAAAACCCTTTTTACATGTGGCTTAACAAATTCACTTCCACGATCTGTTTGAATTTTTTATACAAACCTTGATCAAAGATAAACTCAAGGGCTATATCAACATCATCACCTCTCTGTGACTGCAATGGAGCTGCATATGCATAGTGACTAAAGACACTTATCTCAAGTAAAATATACCTGTGCGGTCTATTATGGTGTCTTTGAATCGTTCGTAGAGTCAAAAGATCTGGTTGTAATATAGGCTGAGGGTAAAAGGCTTTGCTTTTTCGATAGTCACGGCTTCTAGTCCTTTAATTTCGCAATGGATTAAAGCTGGGTTTCTTCTGCAGTTACTTTTTTGTTATATTCTTTATAATTACTTTAAATAGTGAAAGTGTAGAGGGAAAACTTAAACTTTCAGGTTCACCAATATTTTCATAAGCACGTTTTCAAAACTTGATCCATTTTGAACGTAATCCCCAAACCCTTTGTGTACTAAACGATGTGAAAATACGCGTTCGTTTAATACCCTTGCCAGTCCCACTCGGCGTGCTATTCAATGAAATATCTTGTGATATTTCTTCAAATTCCCTTTATAGTTTTAAGCATGTTTATTCTCAATAAAACTTTTTGGAAAATTAGACAACTTTAAAAATTTATATAAATGACTATCAATGTATTCGAGTTTTTCACATTTTGCAGTCACATCTGATAACCAATCAATTAAATTGTAACTATTGCCCTGAATTATAACTTCATTCTATTTCTCGTCAATTTCTTCATTTTTATCAAGGTAGGTCTTTTACTTTGTTTACGATAGGATTGAGGCAATAAATCTACAACATTTGTTAATAAATCTTCTTCTTCTCCTTCTTTTTGTATTTTCAAAGTTTCAAAACCTTCAGTACTTTCAGAAAGATGATCAATGACATTTACTTTGAGTGGTTTTTAACGATAAGGTTTATGTTTGTTGATACGTCGAAGGGCATTTTGAAGCGAAATTGATCTCAATTTATAGGGTTTATCCATTTCTAGAGAATAGTGTTAACAAGTCCGGTAATTATCGGCAGTAATAATAAAAAGATATTACCACCCGTTTGAACAAGGCGTTTTCTTTTACAATTTGCTTTCTATTTGCCGGCTAAGGCTCGTACAAGTGCACGATGCTGCTTTCTCTATTGTCTAGCACCTGCTGAGAGTTGAACATTACCTCACGTTACATTTAAACAAAGTTCAGATAAGAGATTAATAAATTCCTTGTCAATGCCGTGTTTGAGTATAGCTTTCTTAAGCCGCGTTTCGGAATTGGTTAGACGGAAAATAAATGTCTATTTTCATGTAGTTTGTTCAGCGTCATGATAGAGACTAATAGCCTTTTTTACTATTTACAGGTAGATATACAGTGATTTCATTATCAAAAATATAATTGACTATACGCAACTCTTCTTGTGTGTTTTGATTTAGGTCCAATAAAATGTCGCCATAAGGTTTATTAGTAGCTTGATTGTACGTCGAAAGTAAAAATTTGGGTTCACAAGGGTAGATTAGCTTGTTTAGAGTTATAAGACAACTTAAATCACGAACAAGTCTATAGATAACATAGTATGTACAATTTAAAGCAAGTGTTCTCATGCATTTACTCTGATGAAAAAGGTTATGAAGATCAACAATTTTCATGGAATTTTTTAGAGGTGTATTCATGATTTGACCAAACCATGAAAAATGGTAAAATTTCCTGAGACCATTCTTCAATAGATTCAGCTAAATTTTCAATAATCAACCATGAGTTTGGTGCAATACTAGTAAACACGTCAAGTTCTTGTATGAATTTTATGCATGTTGCAATACTCTATATTTTGTCATAAGATTCTTGTCAAGCACTATAGCAATAATGTATATTTTTCGGATTCTCTACAAACATCTTATCACGGTTTTGAATTATTTTCGTCAATAGGTTTTATTTTGCTAGACATGGACGGTCCTCAAAGAAAGGATCAGAATGGTGTTTAAAATTGATACATACTCCTCCAATGACAAAATGCAACTAACCAAACTGAACCTCAATCTGTTGAATAAATACTCAAAGGAAATAAAATACATGGTTTCTTTAATTCATAAAAAACAGCATATATATACAAGAGCAGTTGAACATAAGAAATATACACTTGAACGTAGACATGCGCGGTGCAACCGCCAGGCTGGCACCCGGGACGGCAAGTGAATGCGGCGGTTACTGCGGCGGCGGGCAACGAAACCCGGACAGGGCAAGGGCCCGCAGTGGGGCCTTAACAAGAGAATATAAATCTAATAGACAATTTAAAATGTATAAAAATAAACACTTTAAAATTCAAAAACACTTTAAAATTACCGCTTTGCACAACAAAAATAAAATATATAAATATGTAGGAAAAAATTGGCAGCTCTGAGCTGGAGATGGGGAAAACGGCCCTCCTCTCCCATTAACGGCCCCCTCCCGCCTTCACCAACCTTAGGGCTTCCTCCAGACCGAGTTGTCACCTGTAAGTTACATATTCAACTCGATCTGAAATAAGGTAGTGTCCATGTGGTAGTACCCCCACACCGTCCACACGACCTAAACTTTTTCCGATATGATTGACATGGCATTTTTCTCTACGTCAGCTGTATAGTTTTTTATTTTAAAGAGTGAATGGCCATGACACTCGCTCTTGGAACTAAATTATTTTCCATACAGTTCATATAAACACTCTTGGTGAAATTTTCCTTTACAGAGTATGGCAACACCCCCTTGCAGACTTTTTTGTTAACCTCATTGTGTGTTTCCACACAGTACCCTTTCGAACCGGAAAACACACCGTGTGATACAAAGTCGCTTCTCGTCTTGGATTTTAATTTCAGGAATTGATTTTGGGCCTGGCTCTTCACTAGCTCCAGATAAATGGGCTTGTCCCAGTTGGTGTAAATTCACCCGGGAGCTAATGTGCTCTTCATTTTACAAATCCTAGAACAGATTATCAGTTTTAACTTTTAACAAAAATGAATCTTTATCCCCATAATAAACTTGAACTTGTCCATCCCCCGGCCATTGGAACTTACCCACGTTGTAATAAGACTCAAAGATGAGTTTTTTCAAAATTTACAATATGGCACTGCCAGCGGCAATATTTTTAGTTAAAACTACATTTTTTTTTGGTATGTAGCAGGACCATATTGTAGGTCTGTGATCGTGAACGATGTGAAGTTTGGAACTGCAAGGATTCAGGCACATTCTTTTGGGTCGGTTACAACGACAAAACGACTCGTGTTGCACACTCTCGCACATCTTACCGAAGGCCGAATTTAAAATAACTTTAAAGATCTCTTTTTCGACCTTTGTTTTTGCTTCAGACCGTTTGTTAAGTAAATGAAAACAAAAACGAACAGAAACTACAATAAATAACCGAGTAAAACTCAAAACGAGCAGAAAATAACATAAGTTGGGCTCAAAACCCCTATGCCTTCCCAAGGCCAGAACATACTTTGCACTTTACTGAAAAAAATACAAATGAATGTGCATTATCAGTTTAATAAACATATGCTGATATTTAGTAAAAAAAAATGTTAATATTATTTGATTTATTAAAGTTATAAAAGTTGGAACATTTATATTTTTTTCAGTAAAGTGCAAATTATGTTATGGCCTTGGGAAGGCACAGGGATTTTGAGGATAACTTATGTTAGTTTCTGCTCATTTTGAGCACTTTCTATATAAGCCTTAAATGCCCCCGGGGCATAACTTGCAACCCTTGCACTGAGGGCTCTGAGTGGGTTATCATCCTGAAAAACCTAATTTCCAGAACTTTCAACTAAGCTGAACAAAATGGATATCTCAAAATTTTAATTGGATGTGTTTGGGATAATGGTGGGTGTGAGAGGGGCGTTAGACAGTCTCCAATCACTTTCAACTATTAAAAAAGGCACTACTTTAAATTTCCAATTGAATGAGCCCTTTTGAAGTTTTTACGACGACACTTTCAATAAAAACCTTATATTGCACCAGGGCATAACTTACAACCCTTGCCCTGAGGGTTGTGGGGGAGGTGTCATCCTTAAAGACCTAATTTCCAAAACTTTCAACTATGTTGAATAAAATAGCTATCTAAAAATTTTGATTGGATGTGTTTGGGGAAAACATGGGCGTGAGAGCGGGGTTAGTTGCCCTCAAATCACTTTCTACTATTAAAAATCGATTGGTGATGTTTGGGGAAAACGTGGGCGTGAGAGCGGGGTTAGTTGCCCTCAAATCACTTTCGACTATTAAAAAGGGCACTAGCTCTTCGAATTTCCAATTGAATGAGCCCTTTTTCAAGTTTATACGACAAAGATTTCAATAAAAACCTTGTGTGTCCCCAGGGCATAACTTATAACCCTTGCCCTGAAGACTGTGGCAGGAGTTGCCTACTCAAGGATATAATTTCCTGAACTTTAGACTGCGTGGAACAAAATGGCTATCTCAAAATTTTGATTGGGTTTGTTTGGGGAAATGGTGGGCGAGGCAGGTGTGTTAGTTGCCTTCCAATCACTTTCGACTATTAAAAAGGGCACTAGCCATTTCAATTTCCAATCGAATGAGCCCTTTTTGAAGCTTCTACGACAACGTGTTCTATAAAAACATTATATACCTCAGGGCATAACTTACAACCCTTGCCATGAGGGCTCTGGGGGGTTGTCATACTCAATGACCTAATTTCCGGAACTTAAAACTACGTTGAATAAAATGGTTATCTCAAAATTGTTATTGGATGTGTTTGGGGAATAGGTGGGTGTGAGAGGGGGTTAGTTGCCATCCAATCACCTTCGACTATTAAAATGGGCACTAGTCCTTTGAATTTCCAATCGAAAGAGCCTTTTTTGAAGTTTCTACGACAACGCGTTCTATATAAACTTTTTATGCCCCCAGGGCATAACTTAAAACCCTTGCCCTGAAGGCTGTGGGGAAGTGTCCTCCTCCAAAACAAAATTTACATCAGTAAATCTACTACGCTGAACAAAATGGCTATCTCAAATTTTTATTGGATGTGTTTCGAGAAATGGTGGGCGTGGAAGGGGTGTTATTCGCCTTCCAATCACTTTCGACTACTAAAAAGGGCAAAAGCCGCTCCAATTTCCAATTGAATGGGCCCTTCTCGAAGTTTCTACAACAATTTCTTCGATACGAAGTGCCGTGCTCTAAAGGAAAAACAAATAATACATTGTGCCAACATCGTTCATATATGCCCCCTGGGCATAACTTGAAACCCTTGCTCTGAGGGTTGTGGGGAGTATCCTACTCTAAAATATATTTTCTATCTGGAAATCAACTACGCAGAACAAAATGGCTATCACAAAATTTTGATTGGATGTGTTTGGGGTAGCCCTCCTATCACTTTCGACTATTAAAAAATGGCACTAGCCACTCCAACTTCCATTCGAATGAGCCTTTTTCGAAGTTTCTATGACAACTCTTTCGATACGAAGTGCCCTAGTCTAAGACCACGAAAAAAAAAGAGGGCTATTCAGAAACTAGGGAACGTTTCCGTCTGATGCCACTGGGCGGATGGCGATCTCGTATATTTTGGTGTGCGCATGCTCTAGCTTCAGGCGGCATCCAGCCGTGAGAAAGAGAACATCTCCGCGCTTCCCGTTTTCCTAATATTCCAATTTAAAATATGCGCTGCAATTTGAAATCCCGCCAGTTGTGATGTGAGGTCCGTAATACGGTTTTTGTTAGCAAAACCCGACAGAAATTTATCGACAACTGTGCAAAGTGTATGGTAACGACGTAATGAATGAAATTTCAGTGCGAAAATGGTGTATCCGGTTTAAAAATGGCCGAACCAACGTGCATGATGAAGAGAGGGGTGGACGCCCGAGCTTTGTGACAGACGATCTTCTCAACAAAGCTGATGAGAAGATTCGTGAAAACTGTCACTTCACAATAACGGAGCTTTCGCTTTGCTTCCCACAAGTTTCACGGACTTTGTTGTTTGAAATCTTGACTCTTAAGCTTGGCAATCATAAATTTTGTGCAAGATGGGTGCCAAAAATGATTACAGACCTCCATAAAGGTCAGCGAATGGGAGTAGCCTTAACATTTCTTGACGCCTACCACAGATGGTGATTCTTTACTGGATCGAATCGTAACGGGTGACGAGACGTGGATGAAGCATGTCAATTGCGAGACAAAATTTCAGTCAATGGAGTGGGGGCACACAAGTTCCCCTCCCCCCCCCCAAAAAAAAAAAAATTGCAAACCTTGTCAGCGAGGAAGATTATGGCTACTGTTTTATGGGATAGGCAAGGTATGCGTTATATTGACTTTCTTGAGCGTGGTGCAACAATCAACTATGATCAATACTGCCAAACATTGTGCAAGCTTAGAAAGGGCAGTGCAAAACAAGCGCCAAGGAAAGTTAGGGTCAAAAATTTTGTTTTTATCATGACAATGCCCGACCTCATACGGCAAATCGAACTGCAGAGCTTCTTGACTAATTTAAATGGGAAATTTTCCCACATCCACCCTACAGTCCCGACCTAGCACCGAGTGATTCTCACTTGTTCCCGAAGATAAAGAACTGGCTAGCGACACAGCTTTTTGATGACGACGACGAGCTCCGGGCGTCCGTCACTGAGTGGCTGAGATCGCAGGCGGCGGATTTCTATGACGAAGGAATTTCGAAGCTTGTCCACCGCTACGATAAGTGCCTTAATTTGTTTGGTGACTGTTTAGAAATGTAGCATTTTAGTCACTCGTTAAGATGTATATAATGAAATATTTTTCCTGTACCTAGTTTTTGTTTTATTACAAAGAGTTCCCTAATTTCTGAAAAGCTCTTGTAATACATTGTGCCCACATTGTTCTTTACTTAGGCAGCGCTATTGTGCTGCATATTCTGATTAATACATGGAAATTCAGCTCCTCCTCCCATAGAAAATTCCATTCCCCTGCGAAAACTCCTTCATCTCATGTAAACACCCCCACCAGAAAATCTCCGTCCCCCCCCCCCGAAAAAAAAATATCTTTGTACTTACCAATAGCCAGTACTATATGCAAGAAATGGGCAAAGTTCATAACTTGGTTCATAACTTAGTTTGGTGTTTTTATTTTAAGGTTTGGTTTTTATATTTTTATCAGTTTTATTCGGCACTGAGGACGGTCAAGCGGAGGTCTTGGCCGAAATATTTGCATAATTTTTTAATTTTTCACTGGCTATTAATTGTCCTCGTTTTTATCCTTTCTTCGCGATTTTTTGTTTAATCATGATTAGCCAGTGTGGTCTCAGAAATTGTTTAAAACTTGCAGCCCTTCCCCTGGGGGCTGTGGGGGTCAAGGCATCCATAAACACAGTTATTAGATCTATAAACCATGCTGAAGAAAACACTTATCTCGAAATTTTGATTGTATAATTTTGGAAAAAGGGGGGTGGGAGGGTGGCTAGATGTCCTCCAATGTTTTTGGTCATTTAAAAAGAGCACTAGGACTTTTGAATTCCGATCAAACAAGCCCTCTCCCGATCTTTTAGGATCATTGGTTCAATACAATCACCCCTGGGGAAAAAGAAACAAAAAAATAAACACGCATCATTAATCTTGCTTCTAGCAAACATTCAAAATTCCACATTTTTGTATATAGGAGCTTGAAACCTCTACAGTAGGGTTCTCTTGTATTCTTAATCTCATGGTGTGATTTTCATTAAGATCACTATATTTATTATGGAACACCCCCTTTTTTCAAAAATAAGGCAAATTTTTGCAGGCTCGTAACTTTTGATGGGTAACATTAAACTTCATGAATTTCATTGAATAAGCATCAAAATTCTATTCTTTTAACGTATTTATTGGTATCAAGACTCTGTTTCTTACAGTTTCGATTACTATTGAGCCGCAACGCTCCTTATTTACAGTTTGTTACCATTAATTGTTTGATTTATTGATATTAAAAATCCATTTTTTAGGGTTTCGGTTAGCCTACTATTGAGTTGTTTCGCTCCTTCCTTACAGTTCGTTACCACGAGCTGTTTGATGACACCTAATGTTTCAAAAATACATTTCAATACCCGGTTTGTAAGAAAAAAAAACTTCTATAAATGGATTAAAAAAGGTATATTGCCTAAATATCTGTGGGAAGGTGTTATCAGCAAATAATTTAGATTTTAATATAACAAAAAAAACTGCTTCTGCCGAAATCTATCTAGAAAGCAGTGATTTCTGTATTTTTTTAATTGACTGATGATACTTAAATAAGATCTAGTGTCTTAATGATTAACCGGGGTAACTGTGCAACTCTTTATAGTCAATTTAAGGCTTTATTGCCTAGGTTATAATTTTTAATTCCTCGAGTTCAATGGCAGCGGCGCCAATTATTTTTGGAAAAATGGTAGGCTTTCCAATGTATAGGTTGGAAATTTTAAAATAAGAAAGAATAGTCTGATGTTTATGGGTTCTAGCTTGGAGGGCCTCTGTTAGGATCCCTGACCTAAGAGAACACTGCGACTTATATACAGTTTTCAGTATATAGACACCTATTCTTTTAGTTTTCTAAGTTACTGAGAGTTATGTAAAGGCTATTATTAGTTCAAGCTTGGCTTATTTATGTCATAATCGGGAAAGGGAGTGGGGATATCTATGTAACACTTTCTAAGGGAAATATACCAGGCTCGGAAAAAAAACAAATTGTCAATATTCTATAATTAGAGACAAAATGTCGAACAATTATAATTGATACAGAATTTTTCTACGAGCATGGATTCAAAGCGCATTGCTAATGCATTTAATTTATTCTATAATAATGCGCTTACGACACGCGGTGCAAAATGTATCTCTACCAATCTAATTGGACCAATGTATCTAATTGTATCTAATTGGACCAGGCTGACAGACTAAATAAGTCTTTTTTCAGATTTATTTTTCAGACTTGGATTCTTTTTTGTTATTAAGAGCTTTATCCATGCTGAATAAACAATAAGTAAATATGGATCCTAAACCTTCAGACTCTAAATTACTAAGTATAACGACAAGGCAAACTTAGGAAACAATACTTTCAATATATATATATATATATATATATATATATATATATATATATATATATATATATATATATATATATATATATATATATATATATATATATATATATATATATATATATATATAAATATATATATAAGACCAAAAACCTTTTTGCTCGGTTGGATTAACATTCTGGAACATGCCAGGCCCAATATCAAATGTTTCTTGAAGAACAAGACCATACTCTTTGCTGTTGTAAGTTAGCCGACTATCCACAAATTTGATGACAGAAAATAAAACCAGTGGCAGAATAGCACAGGGAAAATGATAATTCAGGGACTTCATTTTGTTGACTAGCGAATTTAGATTGAAGTGAAAACTAAGAACAATGAATACGATGAGCTCATCGCTTATCATATAAAATTTGTCATTGGATGAAAGAGCCTTTAGATAACATTTACTTTTTACTAGGAATAGATAACAAGTATTCTTTTCTTTTTATTAATTAAAAAAACTTTTGCACGAGATAAGTTTTTCAAAAAAAAGTAAAGAACTCCATTAAACAAACAATGAACTAAAATAGAATCAAATAATTTGCCAAGCATAGAAATACAACAAATCAGTATCAATAAATAAATGAAACCCAAAACAAACAGAAATTAAAATAAATAACAGAGTACAACTCAAAACGAGCAGAAATTAATATGAATAGGGTTCAAAATATCAGCATATACATATGCTGATATTTATTCCCTAAAATCTTAATAAATTTTTTATTTCTTAAGGCTATAAAAGTGAAACATTTAAAAGAATTTTTTCAGTAGAGTACAAATTATAATTTTTCAGTGGAGTACAAATTATATGCTTTTAGAAAACATAGGGGTTTTGAGTAGGTGGGACCCAATAGATACTGTACGAAGTGTACCCTATTGCCAGATAAGAAAGGTACTATTTGGTACTTGAAATGTACCTTTTTCAAGGTCAATCATGGAACTTGGAAATGCTGTGGGGAAAATGTGCAGGCGCACTGAGAACACTAACGGTACAATGTTATTGATCCATGAAGGGGACAGATTTCTGGGAAGTTGATTACATAATCGACGGGGAATTCTAAGTGCATTGATCCACGAAGGGGACTAGATTTTTGGGAAATTGATTTTCATAATCGACGGGAAATTCTAATTTATCATAAGGGGATTAAGATACAATATGACTTCTCTACTTTAGTGTCAGAGATAAATTAATATTCTATTTTTAAATATGGCTCCTCTGGTCTTTAGTGTCAGAGATAAATTAATATTCTTTCGAAACCTTAATAGTGTAACTAGGAACATCTTAGATATATTTTCAGAATTTCAAACGAGATCAAGACATAATGAATATCTTTTACGCGGGAAATGGTTTCCTGGGAATTTTAAATGTGACATAGCAAAAGGTTGCCGAAATAAAAAAAACATTCTGAAATTACTTTTAGGAGATTATTTGGGCGAAACAAATTAAGCAGCATTTTAGGGATTTTTTGGGCGAAACAGTTTTAGATATTTTAGAAGATGATTTGGGGTGAAACTCTGTGGTCGTTATAATGCACAAGTTCCATTCGAACAGTGTTGTAAGGTCCCCTACCCCAACCCCGAAGGGGCCCCCTCCACACAACTTTTTGACCCCCCCACCCCCTTATGTATTTTCACATTTTTTTGGCACACTTGAGACACAGAAGGGCCCCTCTCCCCCCCCCCCAACTTTTTGCCCCATACCATTTTTTTACACTTTTTTACGCGCTTGAGATACAGAAGGGCCCCCAAAGGGTCCCTGCCCAATTCCCCCCCCCCCCCATTTTTTAATACTCTTTGTTTTTGCGCACTTGAGACAAAAAGGGCCCCTAAAGGCCCCCCTCCAGACAACTTTTTGCCCCTTTTTGCCCAACTTTTTGGATTTGCAAACACCAACCCAGACCTAAAAACAAATAGATTCAGACATACAAACAGAGAAAGACAGGCACTTTAGACATACAAACCAATAAAAACAAACACTTTGACTTGCAAACACCAACCCAGATATACAAACAAACAGATTCAGACATAAAAACAAAGAAAGACAGGCACTCAAGACATACAAACCACCAAAGATAAACACTTGGACTTGCAAACACAAACCCAGACATACAAATAAATAGATTCAGACATACAAATAGAGAAAGACAGGCACTTTAGACATACAAACCAGCAAAGACAAACACTTGGACATGCAAACACCAACCCAGATATACAACAAATATATTAAGACCTGAAAACATAGAAAGAAAGACCATTTTGACAAACAACAAACTCATCTCAAAAATTTTTAATGTCAAAAACCAATCCACACGTACAAACAACGACCTTCACACATACAAACTTGGACGGAAGGATACTTTACATCTATAAATCAACAAAAAATATCGTTAGAACATGCACACACAATAGATTCAGTCATATAAACAGAGAAAGACAGGCACCTTAGACATACAAACCAACAAAGACAAATACTTGGACATGCAAACACCAACCCAGACATACAAACACCATAGATTCAGACATACAACCAGACAAAGACAGACATTTTAGACATACAAACCAACAAAGACAAACACTTGGACTTGCAAACACCCACCCACACATAAAAACAAATAGATTCAGACATACAAACAGAGAAAGACAGGCACTTTAGACACACAAACCAACAAAGACAAACACTTAGACTTGCAAATACCAACCCAGACATACAAACAAATAGATTCAGACATACAAACAGAGAAAGACAGGCACTTAAGACATACAAACCAACAAAGACAAACACTTGGACTTGCAAACACCAACCTAGACATACAATCACCATAGATTCAGACACACAAACAGAGAACGACAGGCACTTTAGACATACAAACCAACAAAAACAAAAACTTGAACTTGCAAAGACCAGCCCAGATCTACAAACAAATAGATTCAGACATACAAACAGAGAAAGACAGGCACTTTAGACATACAAACCAACAAAGACAAACACTTGGACTTGCAAACACCATCCAAGACACACAAACAAATAGATTCAGACATACAAACAGAGAGAGACAGATACTTTAGACATACAAACCAACAATGATAAACACTTGGACTTGCAAACACCAACCCACGCACACAAATAAATATATTCAGACATACAAACAGAGAAAGACAGGTACTTTAGACACACAAACCAACAAAGACTTGGACTTACAAACACCAACCCAGACATACAAATAAATAGATTCAGACATACAAACAGAGAAAGACAGGCACTTTAGACATACAAACCAACCAAGACAAACACTTGGACTTGTAAACACTAACCCAGACATACAAACAAATTGATTCAGACACACAAACATAGAAAGACAGTCATTTTAGACACACAAACCAGCGAAGACAAACACTTAGACTTCCAAACACCAGCCCAGACATACAAACAAATAGAATCAGGCATGCAAACGGAGAAAGACAGGCACTTTAGACACACAAACCAACAAAGACAAACACTTGGACTTGCAAACACCAAAGATTCAGACATAAAAACAGAGAAAGACAGGCAGTTTTGACATACAAACCAGCAAAAACAAGCACTTGGACTTGCAAACACCAACCCAGACATACAAACGCCATAGATTCAGACATACAAACAGAGAAAGACAGGCACTTTAGACATACAAACCAACAAAGGCAAACACTTGGACTTGCAAACACCAATCCAGAAATACAAACAAATAGATTCAGACACACAAACAGAGAAAGACAGGCACTTTAGACATACAAACCAACAAAGACAAACACTTGAACTTGCAAACACCAGCCCAGACACACAAACAAATAGATTCAGACATACAAACAGAGAAAGACGGGTACTTTAGACAGGTGTTTGTCAAAATGAAGATGTAGATAGATTTTATGCTGATTAACTGGACAGGAGAAAAGCTTTCTTTGGAACAGGAAAAACAGAAAAATAAAAATGACTAGCGAAAGCTGTGTGTCATCTTTTCTCAAATGATGTATTTACTTCCTTTTGATGTCTTATGAAAAGTAAAAGAACCGAATAATTTAAAAAAAATGAATTAAAGCTTTGGTAAAAGGAAAGTAAAGGAAAATCTCATCGTGTTTCTGTTAAAGGTAATCATTTTTGTTTAAGTGTATTGTTCAAACTCAAGTCCTTATAAAAGATATTCTAACGAAGTTCAAGTTTTTCTATTATGTGTATCTATGCGAATTTTATGCGAACTTAGCGTGACAATATAAAGTGAAATGAAAATGCCAACTGGGAAGATGAGTTTATTTCTAAGTAATTATCGGGGAGTTGAAGTCTATGGGTTGAAACTAAATCTTAGTGTTTCCTTCAACATATTGTCTTTAACTTATGGTTGACGTATATAGTCACTCTTGGGTTAGTCACTGGGGTTACTTTTGGTTTCCATGATTTAAAAACTGGTTTTCAGGCTCATTCTTCAGAAACTATCTTTTAATATTTACGGGATAGTAGTGGTAAGGGCTTTTTGATCAATGTTTCTTGGAGCTCAACTCGCAATTCTGCAACATGTAGATTGACGGGGCTTATCAAACATCATGAACATACAGTTATGAGATATATTGGTCTCTAGGGCTTATCAAAGATGATAGTTATGTTTTTACACTTTATGCTGGTTGCTGAGGCTCCTCCGAAAGTAATTTTAGGAAGTATTTGCAATTTTATGACATGCAAATTGATAGGGCTCCCAGGATAGTTATTCTATGAATGTTACGAAGATCTATGACATGCTGTTCAATGGGGTTCTCGGGATTACTGTTTTTATACAGTACTGCTATATACTGGCTACTGAGATTTACTAGGTAACCTTACCTGGTTCAAAAGGTATATGAAAGGTCGTTGTAATATTATTATCCCAGCGTCATTTTGGAATTTATTGTGAGTATTCTTGGTTGGTTGACGAATGATGAAGATAAATGTACACCCTACTGGATCATATGTTTCTAATGATTGATTTCCATGAGGCTATTCCAATTCCTGGAATAGAAATATCTAGGCAGAATCACATGTTCTTTGTAAAGAGTAGGTTATAACATATGAAAATAATAGTAAACAATACTATTAGGCACACTCAACGGTGATTATTATGCTACAAGACAACAATAAGCAATTACACTGACATTATTACACAGATACTGATAAGTTAATATAATATTGATTTCAATATTTCAACGTTATTACTATGCTTGTTCCAGACGCATAGAATTTCCATCCGAAAATCAACAGCTATTTAGAAAAATAACGATATAAAAAGATTAATATACTCTTAACTCTAAGTGACGGCTCTTATTATACTCCTTAGCACATGTTATTGAAACCATTTTATTTTTAATGTCCTTCAACGTTTATTCAATTCTACATAAGGTTTAAAACAATCGTTTAAAAAAGAGTTATACTACATCGTTAAATATGAGGTCTTAATTTGCTATACATTTTCATGGCCTTCATTGTTCACGCAATTCCATGCTGTTTAAGAAACGCATATTGCAGCGTCATAGCCGCACGGTTTTACGTAAGCGATATTTAGAGTAGGGGAATGGACATAGCAAGAGCGAGGGAGGACCTCTATTACCTCTCGTTTCCTTATTTCCTCCCTTTTTCTTGGCTTAGACGTTTTCAAGGGGTTCCGGGTTTAACTTCTGCATTTCAGTCGTCTCTATGTGGTCTTCGTGTGGGGTTTGCCTTTGCGGTCTCAAAATTCTTCCATAGTTCAGGGTTAGCAAGGGTTTCATAGTCAAGGAAATCATAAACACGACACACACGGTCAGTAGTATATTCCACCAGAAGTTTGTTGAGGTATAATCCATATTTACTCTCCACATACGTTAACTTTTGGTCTTCTTTAGTAAATAGGGGAATCTGGGAATCCAATGCTTCTCTAATTTTTGTAAGCGGTAATGTTCCTTTAATCCTCTCTATTTTAGACCATATTGAGGTTTTCAGTTCCTTATTATTTACATTGGGAATATTGTACGATAAGTTGGTTGCCTTAAAATTGGTTATTTAGGTCTTGGCTATTTATTTGTGCTTGTATTTATTAATGGTTTTTGTACTGTTGTTTCTTTAGTTACTAGTCGACATCCCTGTTTTATGGCTATTGTACCTACATCTTGTAATAGTAATTCGGTCCTATAACTTGGGCCGGTTCTTTCAGTATTATTATAACAAGATAAAATCCCGACAGTTTACTTTGGAACAGAAAATAGCCAAAGATCATTTCTAAGATGCATGAATATTTCTTGTTTAGTACTTCCTATTAAAGCTTCACAAGAAATGGGGATTTCTTCTTGTTGGGTTTCTTTTAAAAATATATCTAACATACAAGATCCAGATTTGACATTGTAAATAGGTAACGGTTGCTGACATACTAGGTTTTTAAATGATACGCATTCTTTTAGGTCTTGTCGACTGGCCAAGGTATTTTTTCTTCTATCATGATCAACAAGCAAATACTCTGCGTCGTGATAGTCATAAATAAATTTGTCTTTTTTATATTAGCTCGAAAGGTAGAAATTTTGTACAAATCGTATATGGATTGTTGATTTATCAATGGAATCGTTATTACCGCGAATAATTGTTCATTTATTTCCGTGATGTGGACCTTTAGCTTTGTATAATAAATAAATAAATTTGCTACTTCTGGCTCTTTGGGTAGATTCGAACATAACGTTAGGTGCGTTTTTATTTCATCTAGAATACTTTTTAGATTAGTAGGATCTACTAGGTCGTATGATAAATTTCCTCCAGTTAGGGCAAATAATGTGAACTCGAACTTACTAACATCTGTCACTAGATTTAGTAGTGACATGGTAATTTTATCAAGTGATATCATAGTGAGACTCGGATCTGTCATCACACGATCCCCTTCATTTTTTAAATAATTCATTAAATTTACAGTTTTTGAGGTTTTCTTAGATATCGTTTCGACTTTATCTCTCTGATAGTTTACTATGCTAGTTTCTATTTTTGGAACATGTAATGTTATATTCATAGCATTGTTCAGCTTTTTTACGTTTTCCCTCGGGATGTTCATGTCTTCCTCTGATGTTAATCCAAATATGTGGGAGCCGAGTTCTCCAATGATGGGAATTAGGCTTGTAGATCTATTGTATTTACTTCTTCCAAAGAATACTTCCTAAGTTCTTGTGGTACTTTTTTTTAATTTTTGTATTTCCGTGTTGAATAATTCAAATAATGTTTGTAATATCTGTCTGTATAATATTAAGAAGACTTGATGAGTTGATACTATCAGGGTGTTTTTCGCATTTACATCAGGTAAAGGTTCGACTATTCCTTTTATCGGCCATGGCTAGTCTAGCGCACATACGTTTGCTGTCTATTGTCCAACATTTCTTGGGTACGTATTTATCTTCTTCCTCTTCTTTATAACTGTTTATCTTATCTTCAAGATTGTGCCCTTGAACTTTTATCATTTGCATTTCAGTATACGTTATTCGGATCCTTGCTCTATCTTTTATAAAGACTTTGCCAAGAGAATTGGTATAAGTAAATGTGGGTCCTGTTGACCACACCCATTTTGTAAATGTCGTTGGTTTTAGATAAGTTAAGATAGTTAAGTTTTTGGGTGATTCTCCATTAAGTTTGAATAATTCCAATACTGTATTTGCAGTAGTTTCAGATATCAGAGACTGTATTTCTTTGGCTAGGGTCTCATATGTAGGTGTGGTTGTCGTGGTGTCTTTTTCATTCTCTTCTGGTGAATTTGTATATTCATAGTCTAATTGGGGGGGTTGAGTACTTGTTTGTTGACTTGTCTAACTTTTCTAGGTTGGTATCTTGTATTCTTAGGGATCTGTTTCTGTTTTCCTTTCTCACTTTAGATGATGTCTGTTTAGTAACGTTGTTCGTGGTATGGTTCTGCCACAGTTCCCTGAGAAAAGTCCGTAGGCTTGGTAATTTGTTTAGCATGGATTAGTTTCCAATATAGAGTTTTCCCTTTCTTGTAGTCGATAATGTAGGGTTTTCTGTGGATTTCATTGTAGTGAAGTCCCTTGGTGAGTTTTCAATATTACTCGCTGACCTTTTCTTTCTGTTTTCTTTGGTACTGGTTCCTAGTGCCATGTCCATCTCTGCCATTTTCTTGTCAAAGTCGTCTATTACGAATTTTGACTTTAGTTATTGGATAGCTGGAATTGGGAATTCTTTATATCCTTTACACATCTCATTATACTGGTAATTACTTCCTTATCTGATTTTAAGAATTGAAATATAGATTTTTTGAGTTCGTTTTTTGTTTTCTCTAATGTTGTTACTTGTTTGAACAAGGTTTCGAATGGTTTGCTGTCAAATTTCATAAATATTTTTCATGCGTTATGGCTTGCTAGCAATGAATTCTCATGCTTGATTATTACTCCATGTTTTACAATATCTTGGGCTGCTGCGTGAACAAAGAGGATAATGAAGAAATTCGTTAGCTGCATCTTTTTGTTCGCTTCTAGAATTAATTTATTATGAATTTATCTATTTTTACATAAATTATTTATACTGTTATTTTATTTTGTTTTCAAAGCAGTTTGGGTATTTTAGCTTGGGCTATTTTGCTGCAATAATTTATTAAGGGGTTGATTATAATTATGGCTTCCACCAAATTAAATTTCTGTATTATACTAACGTTTATGAACTATGTCTTCAGGGTCTTTAATGTTCATGGGTGAGTTTTAGCTTTAATTTAGTTATAATATATATGTATGTGATAAAACTTTGTTTTATATTTTGTTCTTTGATTTTTGCTGCATGAAGAGCGATATATATATATTTTTTGAATTGTAAGTTGTTGAATTATAGAGTAAATATCACATAATAACACTGATAGCCTATTTATATTTACACACTCAGCTACGAATTTCTTATCACAAGAAATTATTTTTAGCAAAAAATCTTACACTAAATGGTAGTGTGATTGTAATAGATTATTACTCTGGAACTATTGAGGTGAGCTTTATTTTACTAAAACCTAGCATCCTTTTGGTTCTATTATCGTCAGTTTAGCTGTTTTTTTTATTTTTTTTTAGGTAGGGATTATGGTGTTATTATGGGAAATGGACAATTTCGGGCGAAATTTCTGGTAAATTTACTTTTAAACACGATTTCTTCCATAGTCATCTGCATTTAGTTTCAATATTGACGTATCTTTTGATATTAAGTTGCGCACATCTAACAACGCTAGCATACTATTAAGTTGCCCACAACGACACGTTTGTGCTGAGAAACTTTAATTCAAACACTATGTTATTTTGATTATCCTTATTTATGTCGAAGTGCATCAAATATACCAATTGCTCGTTAGGGAGGTTTAAACCTTTCAACGTATTCGATACATCTCTTTTTCGCATATTTTCTCGAATTAATTTGTGACAAGATTCAGCTAAGGTAAGCAGATTGTTTATGATTTTTAGAACGGTAAAAATTAATTGTATGTTAGACGCATTGCAATATTTTTGATCACGTACAATAATGTCAAAACCAGGGAATACCTTGGCTTCTAAATTATCATCTTTCGAAGAAGTTTAATGTAATTTTCTTTATATCATTATAATCTCGTGCGGTAACTTCAAAAGTGCTGGATGTTGTTTCTGGGTTCAATCCATTAAGATTCTAGCAATTGTGATACAATTTTTTAAGAAAATTTCCTTCCTTTAGTAGATTGTACCCTTGATCTATTAAAATGGCTAGGAATCGAAGGGGCCAAAAGGTAGTGAAGCCTTTGTCCTCTTGGAAGTGCCAAAAATTTTCCGCAATGAATTCAGCAATTAGGGGATACTTAGACATTGGAATCTTTTGTAAGAGAATTCTGAACGCCATGTTGGCAGCTAACCTAATACGATCAACTGTTGTCAACATTGCCCGTGCACTAAAGGTATAATATACTAAACTTGCTTCTACTCTAAAGATTATTCTATCTTCCAGGAGGCTTCTAGGTGATTTTAGTAGAAAGTGTAGTGTGGTAAAGTTTAGTTCTTCTACTAGCTTTACTAGGACATATTCGCTTAATACTTTATTTACATTATTCATTCTATGACTTTTTTTTATGTGTAATGAAACATTGGGCAGCCATAGAACGCAATATGTTGGATGTTGAATCTGGTTTATTTAATTGCGGACGACTGGGGAATCTTATCATGTTTTCTTTTTATTAATAAGTTAATATTCCACATTGTGGAGTAAGTAATGTTCCATGTAGATTACCTCTTTCCGGTTTTTCGCTGGGCCAGTAATGACAATACGCGAGAGGACGTCAGAGGTCGGCGTATCTGCAAATGCGTAATTTTAATCTTAGAAAATGGTACATTTTTGTAGAATTTAAAATAATTTGTTATTATCGAAATTATTAAGGGAATTGGAATTTTCAGGGTTTTGGTTTGGGTTTTAACATTTTAGGTTAGAATTTAGAATCTTCTGTTAGTTATGTTAATTTTGTTATATTTACTTTTATGAGCGTCTCTTTTTCTCTGGTATGTTTTCTTACGTTTCAGAAATAATATACTTCCTAGGGTTCTCTATTCTTCAGATTCGGTGTTGAATAAGAATTGCTTGTAATATTGAATTTCCAGCAAGGGGTATTGCACACCTTCATATTTGACGCATCTCGGATTTTTTTTTCTAGGTTATAGCAAATTTTGGGGTCAAATTTTTGTATTGTTTCTTCAGGAATTCTTGACCTTTTAATTTTGTCTCTTCTGCATGTGCAGCGGCTGAGGTTGGTTTTGATTTGACCGTGCCCTTGGGTTCCTCTTGGATTGATTCACCGTCAGACTCCTCGGAACTAGTTTCTAATGACTCCGCATTAGGGCTTTTAGGGGTGGCACTTTGCGTTTATGAAATAGAACCTGCCCTTCCTTCATATATTGCCTCTCCTCTAGAATAAGAAGGTTTATTCTCCCAATCCTCTTTTTGAATTCTTGACACGGGAGACTTGAAAAATTCTTGAGATCTTCGAAAGGAATCGAATGTTTTCGCAGGGTTCCTCCATTGTTTAAATGCCATGTCTTCAGGGGGATGAGGCATTTTCTGTACCATGGTTTCCCTCCATGAAGACCATTGTTTGGGCTTAACTTTAGATGCGGTAATGTTGTGATACTGTCATTGCTTGACATCTTTGGGAGTTTGGGGGTTACAAGGCAAAGTACTTTGCCTCGTTTTTATGGGGAAGTTTATTATGTCCATAGCTTCTCGCAGATTTGTTTTTATTGGCTCTTTGGGAGGAGTTCTCTTTATAATGTTATTAGGTGTCTCTATAGCTCTATTTAGTTCGTCCCATGGTGACAGGGATCTCTTTATAGGGGTTGCTGGTGAGACCATGTCATCTGGAAATTTTTTGGAGGGCCAAGGGGTAGAAATTCTATCAGGAAAAAATTGGGTTTTTGGGGGATAGCGTATAAGCAAGCTTTTCCGAACTTTCCGAGTATCGACTTTTTGGACTTCTTGGCATTTGCGGCCTCATTGGTATTTGGGACTTTCTTTTGGGAACAACTAGGTTTTTCATAGCTAAGAATTCCTCGACGTTTACTTCATCCTTATGATTTTCAAAATAATCTGGTTTAAAATTAAAAGGTTTTAGTTTGGCCAACCTTGACCGATGTGGGTCATCTTCCGCGTCTGACAAATCGGTAGACATGGGTTGCGATACCCATCTTTCTGGAAATTTGACTCTTTTTATTCGACTAACGTGTGTCTTATAAGCTATTCCATTATCGGGGTTTGCCATTTTAAAATTAAAATCGTTATCATACTTTTTGATTATTCTGTACGGTCCAGAGTAATTATTGAAAAGTTTTTTACCTTCAGTTTTAGGTTCATTCTTTAGGTAGACGCAATCTCTTATCTTAAAGTCTATTTCCCCTTTAACTTTTGGTAGGTTTCTTCGTTCTTGATATATTTTAGATTTTCCAACTTCGGCCTAACTATCTTGAAAGTTTTCCTCATTCTATTTATAAATTCTTGTTTATAATCGTCTGTGTTATTGTAATATGGTCGGGACTCAATGATATCTTCATAAGGTATTCTGAAGTCACAAACAAATAATAAATAAAAAGGACTTTCTTTAATTCTCTCCGAATAAGCAGCATTGATTATGTTTGTTAGATATGGTAAGAATTGATCCCAGTCATTCCTATTAATTGTGTAAAAACTTAAAACATTCGAAAATATTTTATGCCTATTTTCTATTTTACCATTAGGTTGTGGGTGATAAGGAGATTTCACCGATTTCTCTACATTAAGAAAACTTATTAAATCTTTTGTTACCTTGGAAACAAAATTACTTCCGTTATCACTTATTACCGTGTTAGCTATCCCAAATTTTAAAAATAATCTCGCCAATGCCTTGCTTGTGGCAAAAGGCCCTTAATTATTTAATGCTTTAGCGAAAGTAAATCTGGAAAAGTGATCTATGACCGAAAGTATACAGGTATGACCTTTGTTTGGGATAGGTAAGCCTCCGCTGGCTCCATACAAGTCAAATGAAATAATATCGAATGGGAGCCTGGCTGCTGGAACTCTTCCCATTGGAGGGTTAGGATAAGCTTGGGGATTTTTTCTCAAGCTAAATGATTCACATCTATTTATAAAGTCATTGAGTTTGGTTAACGCCGACGGAACGAAAAAATATTGTTTTAATTTATGGAAGGTTTTAGTTATTCCTAAGTGTCCACCTGTATCAGAATGAAAGAATTCAAAAGCAGGTACTACTAAGTTTTGTGGTAATAGAGGGATTATTGAAGTTTGGTTTCTATTCGCCTCAGCTGTCACAATTTTCCATAGGATTTCTTCATCTAGATCATAGTAAATATTATCTATTTCTCTTCTAACAGTTTTGAATTTATCGGGTAACTTATCATAACTCACAAAATAAACAATAAGTGCTAGACACATTTCATCCTTATTTTGATATCTTTTTATATTCTCCAAGGCTAAGGGACAATATTTACTCTCATTTTCTCCTATTCTGCCTATTCTAGCTTTGTTTTTCTTGTATTCGCGTTTACTCTTAGTATTGATTGCAATAACTTCTTCTTGCTCGGCTTCCGACGGGATATTTTCTGGGTATCTACTCAAGTTATCACAGGGTGCGTTTCGTTTGCCTTTTAAATATTCGAATTCGTAGTCTAGGTTTTGAATTTTCATAATCCATCTAGCTTGGATTCCAGTGGGGTTTTTGAAAGTGCGTAAGTAGTGCAGGCTTTTATGGTCCGAATATAGTTTAAATTTTTGACCTACTAAATAGTGTATAAACTTGTCCAAATGGTGGATTATATATAGTAGTTCTAAGTTTGTGGCAGAATAATTAATTTCACCTTTCGACAAAGTTCTGCTTGAGTAGCATATAGCTGTTTCTTTTTCTTTCTGACCAGAGGGTCTCTATAGAGGGTTAGAATCTTCTACAGGAATTATTTGAGAAAGAACTTCTCCGATGCCCTTCGTATAGACATCTGTCGTTACCACAAATTGTCCATTTTCAGAGTCAGGTAGCGATAATATTGGTTCAGAAGTGATTGCCTTCTTGAAACGTTCTAAGGAAGTTTGAGCCTCCTGGGACCAAGTAATATTTTGGGGATTCCCTTTAGTTAATTCCGTTAGGGGTTTCACAATATGGGCATAATTGCGCATAAATTTCCTAAAATAACCAGTCAGTCCAAGAATTCCTCACAAAAGCTTTATAGTTTGAGGAGGTCTAAGATTTTCTACACATTTTATCTTGATAGGATCTTGGGATATCTGCCTTGAGTCCCCACTACTCCGAAAAATATGATTTTAGGTTGAAATAAATTCAATTTTTCTGGCCGGTATTTTTAATCGCCCTTTCTGAATTTCTCGAACACTTTTGCTAATGTTGCTAAATGTTCTTCTGCATTTTCTCCTATGCACATCACATCGTCTACAAAGTGAACGATGTTATTTAATCCTCTCAATAGGTGTAAAAAGGGTCAACATAAGGCGCTAGAACTTGTCTTAGGTCCAAAAGGTACTCTTAAGTATTCGTAGGAGCCGCATTCCGTTTTGGAAAACGCTGTTTTATAGACATCTTTTTCCGCACTCTTTACTTGGTGATAGCCCTGTATAAGATCTAAGGAGGTGAAAATTTTGTTTTTACTTGAGATGGTGTCATGATTTTCCTCTATTCTTGGTAAGGGAAATTTATTGCTAACCACTTGCTTATTAAGGGCTCTATAGTCTACTACAGGCCTAAGGTCACCATTTTTCTTTGGGACTAAGATGACAGGTGCTGAATACGGACTTATACTGGAGCGTATAATATTATTTGTGCTTTCTTAGGCTTGTGCTTGTACAAGCACAATTTTTATGCTTGTACGGGATATGGTATGGCTGTTTCGCGACCGGTAATCTTGTGGTTTAAATTGAATGTTCATAAAACGGTATGAATGTAATATCTTCTTCAGATGTGAAAAGCATATTTTTAAAATTCCATAATAACGCACATAATTTTTGCTTTAGTTCCACGTCATTAATGTGGTCCATGTTGAGCTTATTTAAAAACGATGATTTAGTTAGAGGGTATTTCTTATTTGAGTCATTAATGCTATTAACTAGATTTCTTTCGGAATTTTTCCACTTATCTAACTCACGTTCGGAAATAATTTGTATTTGGACAAGACACGTTCACTATTTTAACGTAATTTTATCATTCTCATGGGTATCTGTTACCCAAGTAAAACCTTCTCCTTTTTCATAGGATATGATCTGTTCTTTGCATAACAGATTCTTGGAAATTCCTTCCGACGGGGACGCAAACAATATTTCAGACTTATCATTTATTTGTTCAATCATTTGCGAAATTTGAATTCTTTGCATTGCCTTGGGAGGGACTTTCGTTTTTTGTACTGTAAACCCATTATAGTTTTCTTCAACTTCGTTTTCTATTACATTCAGACTAGTGCTTTGGTGCGTTAAGTCTTCTGCCGGCAATGTTGGTTGCGCATGAGTCGCGTTGGGGTTTATTACTTTTTTTCCATAATTCCGATATTTTCATAACTTCATTAGACCTATATTGTTGCATAACACCTATTTTTGCTTTTATAGACTTAATCCACTGGTCGTTCGAATTCATTTTCTTACTCTAGTATTGTATTTTATTCACTGTTGCATCCCCTTCCTCCACTCATTGGGAGAAGAATTTGCAGGGTATAGGAACATCTCATTCGCTATGTCTAATTATGCTTTATTTGACTTTAAAAAATTTGCGCTGATTATGGCTTCGTATGAAAAATTTTTGCGTATTATGGAGTTGGTCGGGAAAATTCTATTATCTTTTTTCACGTTTATGTGTTTTTTTAAATGTAGTCTTTAGGACGAGTAAGACATGCATTTCCCCTTTATAAATATCTTGAATGCAAATACCCCCGGAGTGTATCAAATTTGGCAGTAAACATGCCGTCCTAACGACTGCCAAAAACTGGGAAATCTCACTAATATCAGGTCACCCAGGGGATGGGGAAGGGGTGGTGTTATATGTTTTGAGCCCTGTCAGTGTGGAGTATTTTGTGGGGGCATTATGATTGGCTTGGGTTGAATCACGGGATTCAGAACCATAATTTTTATTAGGAAATGGCTGAAATATTTCTTGGGGAAGATGTAGCGATGCAATGGGGTGTTTAATATCATCCATAATTTACCAAGGTGGTAAGCAATGTCATTTACTAGTATACTCTAGTGCTTAAATATAAGGCAGGAGGTGGAACCTATTGTTAGGATATTGTGAAATAACCATGAATTCATCTTAGCGAAAAGGGGGTATTTCCTTGAAAGCTCTTATTGTGGTTTAAATTAACCCTAGTATTGCTGCCCCCTCCCCTGCCCTCAGGGGTTGCAGGCTAAAAGCCACCAGTTTTCTATAATAGGTGGTTCTTTTTGTGAATATGATAACATGACATTTTCATCTTTTATTTTTTGTCGTGTATTTTAGTTGTCTTTTTTATGTTTTATTGCCTGTCAATTTGTTACATTGTCTGTGTATTTTAAGAGGCAGTCTTTAGCACAAGTAAGACATGCATTTCCCCTTTATTAATATCTTGAATGCAAATATCTCCCCCCCCCCCAGAGTGTATTAAATTTGCCGGTAAACACGCCGTTCTAACGAATGGCAAAAAATGGAAATCTCACTAATATTAGGGCACCCAGGAGATGGGGGAGGGGCGGTGCCACATGGGTTAAATACTCTGGTAGTCTGGAGTATTTTGTGGGGCATTAGGATTGGCTTGGGTTAAATCACGGTATTCAGAACCATAATTTTTTTTAGAAAGTGCCTGAAGAAAGTTATGTTTGGGGTGAGGGGGAGGGTCATGTAATGTCATTGTGGCTTGAGCTACAGCTTAAAAGTTAAGGTGTGGACATTAAATAGTTTTTCCCATGGAAGAGATGAAAATCTTGAAGGTAGCAGTTCTTATATAGTTCTTAAATCTTGAAGGTGCATCTAATATCACTCCTCCTTCCCTAGCCTGCGGGGTTGCAGACTAGAAGTCCGGTTTTCTATAATAGATCGTTTTTTTTCGTATATAATAATATGACATTTTCATCTATTATTTTTTGTCGTGTTTTTTAGCTGTCTTTTTATGTTTTATTGCTTATCAATTTGTTTTCATTTACAGTATCTGTGTTTTTTAAGATGTAGTCTTTAGCACGAGTAAGACATGCATTTCCCCTTTATCAATATCTTGAAAGCAAATGCCCCCCTAGAAATAGATGTTTTTACAAGTACGTGCCAAATTTCGATGTAAACACGTGGTTTTAATGAGTGCCAACAGATGGGGAATCTCAGGTGTCGTGCAATAGATGATTTTTTTTAGAATATGGTTCAAGATACAAAATATTGACAAAGGTTTCATGCACAACTTACTTGGGGCGCAGTACCACTTGAATGCAATGACCCTTTGAGTCCTGGTGGGGTAAAGAACTCTAGAAAAAAAATGAATGGTGTTTCGAGCGAAAAAAACGCCAAAAAAGAAAGGCTTTTGAGGGAAAAATGTCAAAATGGTATTATCTGGCAGTGATGGGTGCGTAATCATTACGCAAACTTAGATTAGAATCATTACTTAGAGATTTTGGTTTCAAATTTCTTGCATTCCTTGGTTCAACCAAAGCATCTTGGAAGAGTCTTGTATGTTCTTGATTAGGACTATATATTATTTTCAACAAGACTGGTAAAAGAGATCAATATTATCACTTGCCCCCTGAGCATGCACGAGTCCTTGCATTGAACTGGTTGCAGCTATTCCCATATATGTTTGGTCTAAAGGCAGGTAATAACTTGAAAGGTAAGGATCCAGTTTGTTAGTCAAAGCAACACTGTGAATATAGTCCAGTTTCGTGAAGTTAGACGCAACATCATTCACAAGTTTACTGACACTTGCCTTTAGGGAGTGAGGAACTGGCAGCTCAGATCGAAAAACTTCGTTGAATTCGTTGGAGAGGCCAAAAGAGTAGTCCATGAATTCAAGGTATGGCTTTGTCAACTTGATTTGTAATGTTGACAAGATAAGATCATTGTTGCAGTTGGGTCGTCAAACACGGTTTCTATGAAATACTGAGTGATAGCAACCCGATGTTCAATAAGCCTCTTTATGCAGGCCTGAAGGAACAACCAACGGATTTATCCTAGTGCAAGAAATGAGAGCGCTTTAGATTCAAAGAACTCCTGAAATTCAGCATACTTATCTCGTATGGAAGCGCTTCTGGAAAAGTGGGCATAGATATTTTGCGCCAAGTCTTCTAGTGTCTTGGGAAGTGACAAGCATGCATAGGATGAACATAAGTGAATAGGATGGCGTGAGCATTTCACATTCAAGATGTGGTACACCATGGCTTTCATTAGCGTTGAAGCAGATATATTGTCTCCAAACCTGACGTTATTAGTATTTGTACAAAGTCCAACAATTTTTTGCTAGGGAATCAAATTTTTTTTAATGACTTGTTTGATGCAGTTAGTAAGACCCTCAGCCAATCCATCACTAAATTCATTTTAGAGATGACAAAGTTCAGGGGGTAAAGTTCATTTCCGACGCAAATACATGTTAGATTTTGATTCAGAATGCAATTCTGACTATAGAGGGAAGTTTTTGTCTTAGTTACCTGAATAATCTGTTAATATAAATCTTGCCCACAATTGCTGCATAATCTAACCAATGCTCCCTTATGTTGGTAGTTTACACCAATCAAAGCCATTGTATATAAAATAAAGTAAATACTAGGCTACCTAAGCAATATTACAGGGTGCAGCGTTTTGAAATTTCGGCAGTTACAGCACCGTAAGCCAGTGCTACTACAAAAGCTTTTTTTAAAACTGAGCATACACAATCTTTGAGAGTTTTTCAGCCTTTTGTTTGAAAAAAATCAAAATCTTCCTTAAAATCCTTAGTTTACCCCAGATCTTTCTAAAAATCCTTACTTTCCCTCATGATTTCCCTTAGTCCCTAGATTGAAAATACGTGTCCCTAAAAGAAGTGATATCTCCCTAAAATAGGGTAATCTCCCTAGAAGTGGAAGCCCTGCTTATGACATCACTACTACTGTTTGGTAGGATGGCTCCCTAAATCACTTTGGAGAAGTAGTTCGGACCTAGAATCAAGTCATCTTGCTTATATTTGTATTTAAAAGTTAAAAAAAGAAATATAAATATCGCCTTAGTGTCTTCAATCCTGAGTAGGTTGATTTTACCCCACCCCTGCGTTCAAATGGCTCTTAGTAGTTGGAATTACCAATTACCACCGATAAAAGGGAAAGGTTATTAGATTGTAAGTTTTCGCACTGAAGTCTAATCAATGAATGATGAGACCAAATGACTCATGCTAATCTGGTTTTTATGCCAGGATTTACGTTAATAAGTAATAGTCTTCTATCACAATAGTGGATGTTAAATGAAAGTTATCTTCGTTGCAAGATACTTGAACCTACATTCCGGCTGGTAACTGGTTGCCTAAATGAAAATTCAACATCTTATAGGAAAGACAATTTTGAGGTTTTCTGCTTTTACTAAACACCAGTCAAACTTCTAGTGTTCCACTTTTTGTTTTACCTGAAACTCGTCAAGAGTAGAATATATCTTGTATATTTAGGACAGTCTTTTCGAAAGTACACTGTAGGCTAGAGGATTAAGACTAATATACTAGTACACGTGTGCGATATCAAAACAATCTACAGGAGACTGTTTGGGTCTGTCTACCCTTCTTGGACTTCAGAATGCGTTAGAATTGTCAAGATTTGATTCATTTAGGAGGGAGGGTAGGAATGTTCGGTAAAGCTACTAGGGCTTGTTGGAAAATATTTTAGTATTGTGTTCGATGCTTGATGAGTAGTCAGTGCTTGTATTGTCAGTGGTTGTCGTTGGTTTCTTAACTAGATAAAATAAATTTTATTTCAAATGAAAGTAAGGAACAACCTTAAAGCTTAAAGTAAACGGAAACTATTCTGTATAGGAGGGGGCCTGTCCCCTCCTGAGCAACCCACTCTTTACGCCAAGTTAAACTTTATTCCCTCTTCTGCTAGAATAATTGCTCAAACAGAAGGGCTGAATTTTCAACCACTATAAAACTTTAGCGTAAAGAGTGGGTAGGGGTGGTCCGAAGGGGGCAGTTCCCCTCATACACGGGATTAATTATATATTTTTTTAATGTTTAATGTCAGACCTTACTTTCATTTCAAAAAGTTTCCTTTTATTTAAATTTTAGTTGTTTTTCAAATCATACCCAGCCCCATCAAAATAGGACGGGGGGTTATCAACCTTATAAGCACCCTACTGATTGCTGTTAAAAAATTATATATCAAAACTTTTTAATTGATTGGTAGTGTCAACCAACTGTTGTACATCTTGAAGCACCATACACTTCCACCACGCGTGGCGGAGCGTCACCACACTTTTTCATCTCATCAACGTCTGGTACAGTTTCCGCAGTGCTTGACACAGTTCTTCCCCCGCACTTGACACGTGCCACCTGCTGTGGGTGACCTGAGGATAACCGCACTTTCTCTGCCACTTAATTTTCTTTATGTAGTAACAAATGACTAAAGCGATCGAATGCATTAAAAAAAAATAATGCCAAACGATTAGCTAAGATGAATTTAAAATTGAGTTTATTTCGCAAATGAAAGATCATAGTTGTAAATTCACCCCTTTTTCGAAAATGGAGCAAATTTTCTCCGGTTTGTAACTTTTGTTAGGTAACTTTAAGTTTAACGAATTTCAGATCTTGGATTACCTTAAAAATACAGTTTTTAATGTAGACGTTGCATTGGAAAATACTTTTAAGTTCTAGCTACTGTGAGCATGAGTTGCTCTTTACATACAACTTATTGCAACATAGCTGTTTACTGTAAGCAGGTTCTGGTTCCTCCCAACTTATGCCATCAGGGCAGCGACGGCAATTGGTGAGAAAAGATGACTTTGAAATATTCCTTTTTTCAAAACCTTTTATTTGAATTGACCTTGCTGCCGCTCTAAGATGGTGTAGAAAAGAGCTCATTGTGACAGCCAGGATACACATTGTGTCTTTTGATTTAATCTCAATAACTCTGTCAACATTTCTTTGAAACATTCTGTGGATTTAGGAGAGAAGTATTGTATATGTGTTAGACCATAGTTTTTGTAATTACCAAAGCTAACGATCTAAGCAAATGCAAGGTGGTAGATACTCAGTTTTCAAGGGAGGATTAGGACTCATGGCTATAGAAATTGTAATCTACTATGTTGTAAAACTTTAGAAAGTGGTCATTACTTTGTTTACACAAGAACATTTGAGGCATATTGTATGGTCATAATCACGATATTGGGTCAAATCGAAACAAAACAGATGCTTCTGGCTTGCCAGATTGTCCTACTATAGAGTTTAAGACTACATTAATTTAAGGTATGCTCAAAAGTAAGGAAAATATAAAGTATTTTCATAATTTTCATTTTTGTCAGCATCTCGTTCAATCACTCTTGATAATCTTTTCTAAGGGTTATCCAGGTAGTATACTTCAAGATTAGGCTATAAGAATATGAACCATAGAAATAGTAGGGTTACTGTTACCATTCAGAATGAAGGTATATTTTAGTATAGCCAGGCCTGAGATAAAGCACAAAAAACCTTTTGATAACATTGACGTAAATACTGCTTTTTGATTTGGTTCAAAACGCCCATATCGGTTCCTTAGATATACCAAATACATCCTTCGAAAAGCCAGAAAGATTTGGGTTGGAAAGAAGAATAATAAAATTTTTAGACTATAATTTTAGTCATGACTAAAGCTGACAACCTAAGCAATTGGAAGTTAGCACACACTGAAGGTTTTCAGACTAAGATTGGTGCTCTTGGCCTCACCTTAATAAAAAGAAACGCCCCTAGACCTTCACTTTCCACGCCACTGATGGCAATTGGTGAGGAAATATGAGTTAGAAAAATAATTTTTTTCAAAATCATTTTTGTTTTGCAAATTGATTGTTCCTTAGATACTGTAAATAAGTCCTTTGAAAAGCCCAAAGGATTTGCGTTGGACAGCAGTATGGTAAAGATTGCAGACCACACTTCTAGTCATGACCAAAGCCTGTGACCTAAGCTGACAGTGAAAGATTTCAGAGGAGGATTAGACCTTTTGGTGATATCTCTGTAAAAAAGGGGCGAAGACCTTGACCTCCAGGGCAGCGATGGCAATTGGCGAGGAAAGATGAGTTAGAAAAATGCCTTTTTAATAGAACTTTGAAAAATTCACTTCTTCAAAATGTTTTTTCCTTTATTGACCCAGCCGCAATAAAGCGGTATGGAAAAGAGGAAATTTTGACAGCTTGGGTGATAATTTGGGAATGTATTTGGGGATAATTGCGGAAATTTAGACAGCTGTCAAAATTTCCTCTTTTCCATACCGCTTTAGTGCGGCTGGGTCAATAAAGGAAAATATCCTTTATTGGAGATAGGATATTGGAGAAGTTGTTTATGAGATAAAGCTGCTACCGCAAAGTGATGTGGAAAAAAGTCATTTTGACAGCCTGGATGCACATAGTGTCTTTTGGTTGAGTTGATTTAGTGTCAACATCCATCTCAACATTCTATGAAAAGCTAAATGAATTTGCATTTAACAGTGGCATGATAAAAAGGGGAGACCATGCCTTTGGTCTTGGTTAAAGCTTATAATCTAAGGAATTGGAAGGGGGTAGATACTAAAAATTTTCAAAGTGGGGATAAGTCTCTTGGTCCTAGGCACTTAGCTACTATGTTGGTTTAACGTTTTTTTAACTATTTCTGTACTATAATAAATATTCACAGATTTTACTTGCTTATAATGTGTTATGATTTAGTCATGCATCCCCTTAACTTTCCCTAAAAGCTTTACCGTAAAACCCTTAGCTTCAGTAGTAGCAATCATTGTAGTAATTGTAATAGTGTTGATAACAGTAGCACCTTTTGCTTTTTTCAATATCACCCTCAATATACGCTAGAAGCTTCAGTCTTTTACCCTATCCAGCTCCTGGGACATAGCTGATGCGTCCCCTTGGCAACCTGCATACACATAGTGTGTTTGACTTTGTTCAACATCCTCTCCACATTCCCTTGAATTTTCACCTTAATACCCTTAGTAGTAGAAGTAGTAGTAGCAGTAGAAGTAGTAACAGCAGTAGTAGTAGTAGTAGTAGTAGCAGTAATAGTAGTAACATCCAATTATTACTTTTTGGTTGGTTCAACAACCCCAACAACAAGTCCAGTTAGGTACAACTTAGTGCTCCAAGCCGGTCCTAAGATACTGCGTATACATCCTTTCGACAACCTACAAGCAGACAGTGTGTTTTGTTTTGGTTCAACTTCTCACTCAATGTTTCCTGAAATTTACACCTTTATATCCTTAGACTTAGTAGTAGTACTCATAGTGCTAGTAGTAGAACAGTAGTAGTAGTAGTAGTATTAATATTAGTAGTAGTAGTTGTAGCAGTAGTAGTAGTAGCAGCAGTCGCAGTAGTAGTAGTAGTAGTAGTAGTAGCCGTAGTAATAGTAGTAGTAGTAGTAGTAGTAATAGTAGTTGTAGGAGTAGTAATAGTAGTAGTAGCAGCAGTAGTAGTAGTAGTAGCAGAGGTAGCAGTAAAAGTGGTAGTTGTAGACGAATGATTAGTAGTAGTACTAACCGTAGTAGCAGAAAAACACTCAAACATTCCCCTTTTGTCAGTTAGACATGCCCCTCACCACGCCCTGGAAGTTTTGACTTAATACTCAAGGTCGTTCTTAAGATATAACTGATATACCTTTTTAACAGCCTGCGTGCCCCATGTGCATATTACCTTCTGGTCAATTGATGATCCCCCTCATCCTTCCCCAAAAATTCAAATTTAAAACCATAAGTCAATCCTAAGATACACCCTTTTGACACCCCTCATGCCCATAGTATGTTTTGATTTAGTTTCAATACCCCCTTCAACATTCTCTGGAAGCTTCAATTGAATGCCTTCGGTCTTTTTGGACGCAAGAGGTCAAACACGTCCCCTTTGCCGATAACAGGTACAATATTAAGGAACGGGAAAATTATAAAATTTAAAGCTCTTGTCCTGAGGGTTGTGGAGGTTTGATAACCCCAAAATCTTAGTTATTGGACCTTTCAACTATGCTGAACATGGTGGCTATCTCAAAATTTTGATTGGATGCCTTAGGGGAATAAAGGCGTGTGAGAGGAAGGTTAATTGCCCTCCAATCATTTCCCAATCTTAAAAAGGGCACTAGAACGTTCAACTTTCAATCAAATAGTCCCCTTCTCAGGTTTCCATGACAACTCTTTCCTGACGGAGTGAAAAAGAATTTGATGAAACAAAGATGAAAAAATACATTGTGCCCACTTTGCTCTTTATTTAGGCAGCGCTATTGTGCTCCCTGCCGTTAAATAGCTATGTGGTAATAAGTTGGGAGGAAGGACGTCGCTGCCCTGATTGCAAATAAATAAGGCCGTTTTTTTACAGTGGTTTCGCCAATCCTCCTCTGAACTGCTTAGACTATTTGCTTTAAGCATTCCAACAGTCAAAATAACCAAATATTCTGTCAGGATCAGTTTTACTGTAGGGCAAGCTAGATTATTGATACTTCAAAAGGGTTTTCTAACCTTCTTTTTGAAAAAAATAGTAGGGCTTTTATAGATCTTATTACATAAACCTTTAAAATTGATTTTATTGCTTCTAATTAAAGTTATATTATTGTAGCTAAACAAAATTCTAAGTTCATTAAAGAACTATAACAGTCAAGGGATGGAGGTATTGTCTATCTATAACAGTGTCCCTTCAATCAGTCATATGCAGTCAAAATATATTCACCACCAATGCACGACTCATAAAAGTATATTTTATTGATTTTCTTCCACGTGTTGAATACCATTGATGGTTGATTGGCAACCACCACATTCAGATACCTTGAAATTATTTTGGATAGCAGAAAAATACAGCCTCCAAAAATGAGCCTATTGCATGCCAATTTTAACAAAGATATTTCCGCTTTCAGATTCAATCAAGGAGGCACACTTGTGCCTCTTTCAAGAGGCGACCCACCACAATGTTAAGTGATTTCCGGTCCTTGCGGTCGCAGAGAGACAGCGGTGATCGCATTTTGTAGCCCAAGTTCCAACTAAGAAACTTGCTAAATTTCACCTTCCTCCGACTTTATCTTCATGGGTGAAAGTGGGGCGGAAGTTTCAACCCTCCGACCACAGCCCCCCTTTAACGTTGTCCGATTGGGCTGAAATTTAGAGGTCAAGCTTTCCTTGGGCCCGGGAGCTTATTTTCGAAATTTCAGCTCAATCCGATCACTCCTTCCCTGTTTTCCAAAAAACAAATATAGCCACTTAAAGTTCATTTCTCTTTGTTTTTTATCAGCCACACCTACAGGCCACAGTTGGCAACGAATCCGGGTAAATGAGGACTCATTCGAAGCGGAATTTGACCTGTTAGGGCTTTTTGATATTTTCAGACCGAAAAAATTATCCCCCGAGTTTACATTTACGAAAAACCTCGTTTTCCTATAAGAGCCCATGTTAATTTTTCCCACCACAGCCCCCCTTTAACATTGTCCGATCGGGCTGAAATTTAGAGGATTAGCTTTCCTGGCTCCGGGGACCTTATCCTCAAAATTTCAGCTCAATCCGATCCCTTTTTTCCCTATTTTTCAAAAACCAAATATCAAGTTTTGTGGGGATTTGCTTGCGTCAAAAATAGATACAAGAGACTAAAATAATATAACAAATGTCTCTGTGGTACAATGGTCGCTGTTCCTGACTGCTGGGCGGAAGATCCAGGTTCGATTCCCTGTCAGAGAAAATTTTTTATATACTGAATTTAAAGTTTAAAAAAGAAACTCAATTTCTTTTTTAAATCCAATCTATTAAATCCTTCGGCTCAACAGGCGTCTCCAGAAGAATATCACAGTCGGCCTTCAGAGGTAAGTCTCCACTGCTTTGATAACATACCGTATACCCGCATGCTCGAAAAAAAGTTGAAAAAGAAAATCTTACTGTGCATTTGAGTATTCAGGAATTAAAAGCCTTAACACAAGAATCTTCAAAAGCGGGGGTTTGGGAGGCGGCAGCCCCCATCTTTAACTCCTGAAAAGATCAGCTAACAGTTAGTCAAGCAATATTAAGTAATAAACTTTACAAAAACGTGCAAAAATTATTTGAAAAAAACTACGTTTTCTAAAGAGTTAAAGAGGCTGAGTCACAAGTTCGAACCTTAAAACGTACAGGGATTAGGAGGTACAGTTGGGGGGCAGCCGCCCCCAAACCCCCGATTCCGTATATGAAAGGGGCTGTGCCCTCCTCAACGCTTCGCTCTTTACGTTAAAGTTTGACTTTCTCACAACTCTTTTTTTTAAACAATAAAAACTTTAGCGTAAAGAGCGAGGCGTTGAGGAGGGCACAGCCCCTTTCATATACGGAAGCGGGGGTATGAGGGGGCGGCAGCCCCCCAACTGTACCTCCTAATCCCTGTACGTTTTCAGGTTCGAACTAGTGACTCAGCCTCTTTAACTCTTTAGAAAACGTAGTTTTTTTCAAATAATAATTTATATAAGACGTAACTTATATCTCATATTAGATGTTATTTACCTGGGGAACATCAGATTCTTAACTACTAAATTATATGTTAGTGTTTTAATTTCTCATCCTTTTCTCTTTATCACCTCTCTCTATCTGCACCCTCTCTCTTCCCGACCCTCTCTCTCCATCCTTCCCCCCGTTTCTCTTTTTTGCTTAAAGCTTCCAAATTTAATTTTGCATTAAAAAGTCCAGTCAGTATTCAGTATTTTTATAGTTCATACTGATTTATACATTACATTATGGATGACTTGAGTTATTTTTCTCTCCCTGTGCTTTTTCCTTTCATTTTTTTTGTTATGTCCCCATTCCTCCCCCCCCCCTAAAAAAAATAAGAACAAAAAAATATAGAGTAGTCAAATTAAAAGCAATAAAATTCCCTGTATATATTTACTAACGGCGGCCTCCTGCCCCTCCCTCGCAAATCAAAGATTTAAGCAAATCAAAAGATTCAGGTCAAATATAAACCTTTTAGATTTTGATAGATTCCATGGGGAGGGGGATTTGCCAAATGACACTATCTTAAATAATATTCAAAGCAGATGTTTTACAGAATGTTTTAAAAGTGTAATGAATTTTGTTCTGCATAAATATTTATTTTGAGAATATGTATTGTTTCCTTTCATACTTCTGTGAGAATTATTAGGCTTAAAATTTTTATTTGTAGACAATTCTAATTTAGATATGGAAATATTTTTATTGAATAAACAAAATGTATGCCGGGAGAGTTGGATCCGCCCGGCAACACCATTTTTTTTAATATCCAAAGCAGATATTGTACAGTCACTTCTAAGAGCTTAGGGAATTTTTACTCTCTGCGTTAATATTCTTTTGTGAATATGTATTGTGTTCTATGGATTTTGTGTCTTTGGATTTAAAAAATTCATTGAATGACAATTGTAATTTTGATGTAGAAAGTTTTTTACTGAATAAACAAAATGTGTATTCACTGTGTTGTTATTTTGAATGAAAAGTATTTTACTGCCCTAAGAACAAATTCAATTGTAGTAGTAAATACAATATATATGATTATCTGGTTTAATGAAAAAATGCATACATGAAGACTACTTTCTTTGTTGAATAAAATTTTAGGAAAAAACCAATGTCCATAATTTCCAACTGATTTTAGTTTTACAAGTCTGACTCATTTATGGGGTTGAATTGCATTTCATAGCAATATAACACTATTAAATTTCACATTCAGATTAATTTAGTATAATAACTTTCAAAGTATATTAAGGTTTAATTAGCAGAAAAAGCCTTGTGTTATAAATTAGATAGCATGAATAAAACTAAGTGAAGAAATTTTTTTATTAAAGTTCGGTCAGCTGAAAAAAAATATTGTGTTAGAAAACCGGTTAGGATAAAAGAAAAAGCTGAAGAAAAAATTTATAAACATTTAGTTAGCAAAAAAAAAAAATCTTGTCTTAGAAATTAGTCTTTGAAAAATATTATTTTGTGATATATTTCTTATGTTCGCTGTAGTTGCAAACAGTTAGATTTACACTGAACACTAAAATATATAAATAAGAATGAAATTGACAGGCTGTTATACAAAAACAAATATTAAAAAAAAAATTATTCTTTGTTGTAGTTTGCACTATCTTCCAGTAAAAGTGATTTTGAACTGAGCATCAGTTATATATGAAGCATCTGAAGTTCCAAGGAAGACGACTTCGATGATGCTTGTGTTGAACATTCTAATTATTCCATCTTGATATCCGCAAAATCTAAAATGATAAAAATACGTTTTTTATGTAAATGTGGCTTCTCAAGAAGTACAAAAAATACTATTGATTCGCTCCATATTTTCCCAACCAAAAGGAATTGCTATAACAAACGGAACTCAAAAACATGCTTTCAATATAACAAAAAGTTCAGATTTACTGTCCCTAGTGAAACCTTTAATTTACCTTGTGAACACATCATTAGATATGCAACACATTCCTGAAATGTTACAAATGGCAAGGTACAAACCCCTCTCCATAAAAACGCATCTCACACAAATCCGCAAATTATAAATATATCTCAATTTTATCAGTCTCCAGAAAAGTGTTTTGAAATGTCAATGAGAAACCACAGCTATACCAACTTGTATCAGAATTTAGAGTCTAAAGATTTCTTCAACAGCCAATAATTTGCGCTTAGGGCTTACCCCTAACCGAAGACGCCCGGACTATCCTAAATTTACTTACAACCAATCTTTAAAAAAAAATCTCCGAAAAAGCAGTTTCTCAAAGAAAATTAAAGAGTCACATTGAAAGCAAAGACCATCAGAAATAAAGTCATTTACTCATTTTAATAACAGCTTAAATTTAAAATCAAAAGAAAATAGTATCATGGAGTAAATGAGACCCAGAAAAGAAATTAAAATTAATCATCACACCAAACACAAGGATATCAGACATTGCTATAGATTAATAAATGAATCTTAAAACGAAAACAAATGAATGAATAGACATGTTAAGGTTAACACTAACAAAATTTACCACAAACATGGTTTGGGCTACCGCCTCCCAATCCATCCAAAGGCCAGAAAACAAGTCTGAAAAAACGACTTGTTTTCCAAGCAGTGCATTTTTTGTTTGTTAAATCATCAACAAGAAACAACAAAAATAATTTCACAAGGACAAATAAAGAGCGGTGGTCCATCTCCAACCCGCTAAGTGGCTTGAGTGTCACTTGTATTTTATTGCAAACGATATATATTTTGAACATTTTTTTTGTAAAAACAATAGCAAACAAAAAGAGAAAAATCACCATATTAATCAAAATTACTGCAAAGAATAAATGAAAGCATTCTGATTGTTATATATATAATAAATTAACCCCTGAAAGTCTTGGCGATTTTTGACTTTCAATGTTTCAACCATAACTGAGAAAACGCTTAAAATGTAATATGTTTTTAGAAGGCACAAACGACGCTCTGCTCTTTAGATGGGCTAATGGGCGGTAGCTCTGTTCCTGTGGGGGAGGGGAGAACATCTTAAGGAACATTGAACCCTGACCCCCCCCCCCCCAATTTACCCCTACCTGAACATCTACTACAAGAGTGGGTACTAGAGCTACCTTTACTGTTTTTCTTTGGACAGTACCATCTTTCTTTGCAATTACTATTCTAACCCAAACTCACAACCTCTGTTCTATTGATGAGGTCAGTCCGTACAGAGGTTTGAACGCTGCAAGAATCAATGACCATTTCTGCAAACTGTCCTGTCAATTTTCCATGTATTTTGTATGGTTGGGAAAATGTGTCAATTTTTCGTTATTATGAGGTCTAGCCCGAGCTATTATTTACAGGTCTTATGAACATCTCTGTTGGGGAATTTGCACTGGTGAGCTACATTGGTAGGAACTAGCTTCCAATTTTTTATTTATTTTTTTTCTACTTCTTCTGCCACCCCTGCTATTACCTTCCAGCTTAATTTCTTCTTGTTGAATTTGATGCAGCTTTCCTAATTTTAACATAATTTTAACATAATGGTCTGCTAACCTTCCTATTTTTACGCTTGTCTCCGATTGCTTTTCCTATAGATTTCTTCTTAAATCGGCTGTTGCATTTTAAAATATTTATTCCATCACATCTTCATGTTCATTCATTGGCTGAAGGTTTTACCGTACGCGTTAAACCTATTACCAACGGCTGCTGTTGCGCCGAGGAGTTTCTCCCTGCGAATAATTCCATCATTCATATTCTATCTTCTCAGGTTTTGCATTTTTTTTCATGCCTTTGTTATTCTGCCTTACTCCTCTTTTCGTCCCCTAGCATCCTTTTTTCTCTCAAAATTTGTCAATTTTCCTCCATTTCGTTTCTGTTACCTCTTTCTTTCAGGATAACTAATTCATAAATTGCGTAAAATCATGACTGTTCGATTTTTAAGACCCCCCCCCCCGCCCCCGACTGGATCCTGAGATTATACTTGCGCGACTATTTGGACGATCAGGATTAATACTTCTATTAATCGCCCTTATTTCGTTTTCGAATCTGTGTGCTGTCGATTTCTTTGTCTAGCATAGAGCCTAAAACCTTCAGGCGGATCACCTTGATTCTGCCTTGCGTCTGTCGGATGCATTTGACTAGCTTTTTGTGCATATTTATCTTTTTATCTTTCTCTAATGGGGTCTTCATATATACAGGCCCCAGAATTTCTTATGTACGAAAGCTCAGTGCAGAGTGTGCTATTTCAGATCTTACAACCTCCAGCTAATTTTTATCCCAGTTTGGAATTTCCCCTTCCCAGGAACAATTTTTTTTATTTTGGATTTATTTTCTTCCGCCTACCTGATTCTATTGGAGATCTAGATATCCGTGAACTAAATGGGAATCTATTTTCTGTGTACCAATCAGTCATCTTATAAGATGACTCAAAAAGCATTTCGACAACTGGTGACCTTTTCACTTTGCTTTTTGGAGGCGTTTAGAACAAAATGTAAATATCGGTTATATTTGTCTTTTTTTGGTATTGAGGGAATTTAATTTCCCGTCGAGACTATCGTTATTCTATTGTTATCTATGTTTGGCTTGCAAAACTCTTCTATTCTTTTTTCTTTATTTGTCGTGTCTCCGCATAGAAACTCTGACGAACACTTTGGTTGAACCACCTTGTTTTCCGTCGATAGTTTCCTAATTCTGCCAGTTCTTATCTTCCCTTGAGAAAACTGAAATGTGTTATTCTTGTGGGTATTTCCAACATAAATCTCTATTTTCAACTGATATCGCGAGTTTACAAGAATATCGCCACTAAAGCAGCGAATCTTGGTAAAATTCGTCTCAGAAAAAGCTCCAAAACACAAAATAAATATCCTAGATTCCAATACGTATAGACTATAGTAGAAAAGTACGCATAACTTATTAGAAGGCATCGAAAATCATCCTAATTAATTAGCAGAACTATAAATACACTGGACAAAACCATATTGTTTCGCAAAATTAAATATCTGCAATCAGATACTAATTCCTTCTTCAACACAGCAGGTTCTGCTTAAACTGCAAAAGTTTAACCTCCAAACTGACATGTTACATCAAAATGACAGACTTCTTCCTTTTTTTATAAGCCACAGCAACTTCTAAATTTTTTGCCATCAATAATATTCAACTCTGAAGATTATATTAAATATAATGTAATTGTAATATAATTACTTATATAATATAAATAAATATAATATACTCTGCTCAATTTACGTATCTAAATTGACGATGCACTATCCTTGAACATATATTTCTTTGTGTGTCTTGTCTTTTTTTCACCCTATGCGTAAAAAATTTCATTCTTTTAGTCTCAAAAAATTTCCCATTTCCAAATTCCCCCACAGAGCTTTCTTTTTGAGATCAAGTCTCTTTATAAATCGGTTCTATTCTTTCGGATTCCATGGGTAGAGGATCCTTGTAGGCTATACCTATAAAAACTCCTACCTGTGACGTTTTTGGTGCCGTAATTGTCTTAATGATGACCTGCTAGATCTAGGCCAGATCCCCGAACTCTCCCTGTCCTATTTGTCTTGACATTAAAATTCCTTTCTAGATAACTGGTTTCTTAGAAGCCAATCTTTCGAAATGTTGCTTAAACATTGGCATTTACCTTTCAGTGTATAGTCCAGAAACGATACTGAGATAAGCATTCTCACAAGCTGGGTCATATGGTGATGGAATATGAAACAAGTTAAACGTGGCAGTGATTCCTATGGCTCCATCGATCTATAATTAAATATATGTTATTAATTCTTTGTTCGTTTATTTATTTAACATTTGGAATGAAAAAAAAACAAACAATATACATAAAAACAACTGCATGTTCAGATGAAAAAACTAAACTTTGAATTTAAAGTTATTATAACGATTAATGAGAGTTCAAGATTAATTGAAATTTGAGTTAATGAAATATCTATAATTCTAGCTCAAATACTTTAACTCGGGATATTTCGCAAAACTTGTAGAGTGTTGTAAAACCAGCGCTTCACTGAAAATCCAAAACCCACGCAAAGGAGAAAATGTAGATGTAGGAGAAAAAAAATTAAATAGCTTGATTTGTTTTTTCCAAAATCCCCCTTCCAAAAAAAACTCAAAGAAAATTAGCGACTTGTGTTTCGTGTAAACGTTCGTCTATTTACAAAAGTTGATTTTCGGGGAGATTTTGAAAGCCCAATTTCCTTGTGGTGAAACTCGTGGTGAAACTTGAGGTGAAACTTTGACTTTATTGAATATAAACGCACAAATAAAACACAACTCCAGCAACTGATCAATGATCCCTAGGGACTAAATTTAGCCCCTGGAGAACTCGAGTATTCATATAAATATTATCACTGATTATTGGCCAAACAACAGTGTTAAACTCTGAAAAAAAAAATACTGAAAAATTTTTAGTTTATTTTTTTAAATTGAAAGCTTATTTAATTTTACTTTCAAATTCTGTTTCTTAACTGTCTAATATATTGAGGATTGGAGTTTCAGTAAGGTTCCAAAAACAGTTCGATTTTCAAGGAAGTGCTATTAAGGGAATATTAGAAAATTGAAACAATATTAAAAGTATTTTATTGTTTTGGGTTTATTGTCTTAACTTATGTTCCTGGCCTCCCCCACGCCATTCAGCGTGTCCCAAGGTGGCGATAGAGGAACACCCTACAAATTTGTAGGGTACCTCCATAGGAGGGACAGACCAAGGGGGGAACCTTGTCCCTGGGGGTCCATAATAGAAACTGGGGCACCCTCACCCGGGGTCATAAATACAGGCGCAGGAGGTAGAAGGCCCCTCAAATGCACATTCAATAGGGCCCACTGGTTTTTCTACAAGTCCCATGAGTTACAAACCTTCTCCCAGTAATGGGTTAAATTGCATGGTGATGCAGAACACCATCCCGGGAGGATCCTCTATTGGAGGACAACTGCGGCAGGGCGTAAGATCCAGACCTATGGACAACAGCCTCTGCAAAAAGCTGCCTCGACCCTTTCAGGGTAGGCCTACCTGCAAGACAGGGGACCTTGCAGTCAACTCTATGCCCACTAGAGGAGTGGGGCCCCTTGAGGAAATTATAGCCTAGTAAACGACACAGCATTCGCCTGGGATTCTGACTAATGGACAATTCTTCTGGGCTTGTTTTGTTTTGACGGGCGTCTTCGGGCTGAAAAACCTCTTCCTAGCCTCTTCCTAGAATAATATTTGTAGACATGAATATATAGTGAGTCAGAGGTAATAAGCTTGAGATTGTCTGTGCAGGATTTTGACTCTTGTTGATAGAAGAGCATCGCCAAGTGCTGAAAACCATGTTGTGACCAAGATGGGCCCAGGATTGCACAAAGCCTCCTTTCATGGAGGTCCCAGGGACTTCTTGCTGTCCGGTTCTAAGTCGGCTTAAGCACTTCGGTGTAGACTTGAGAAGATATGTGATCCCCGTCCTGCACTGGTATCTAGGATCATTGCTTTTCCTGAGGCGAAAATAATTTCAATGATTTAAAGAACATGAAAATTGGAACTTGGAATGTTACGACGTTAAAAAATGACCATCGTATCGACATTTTGACTGACGAATTCAGACAATTCGAACTGGACTTATTACGAGTTTGACACTCATATCCCAGGGGTAGGAAGTATGAAATTAGGTGATATAGAATTTGTTTACTCAGACAGGAAGGAGGGGGTACATAGACAGGGAGTAGGGTTAATGATGAATAAGAAAGCTGGTAAGTCTTGTTTAGGCTGGGAAGGTATTAATAATAGAATACTAATTGCTCATTTTATGACTAAAAGTTCAGGATATCAGTTACAGCAGTATACGCCTCTGTAGAGCCGACTGACAGAGATACTAGTGACTCAGACGAATTTTACTTAAAGTTAAAGGAGCAAATAGACAGGGTCCCAGGTAGAAAAATGATGTTTTACTAGGAGATTTTAACGCCTAGGTCGGTATAAATAGGGATAGATGGTATCCTAGCTTAGGTAAATTTGGTGTAGGAAAAGAAAACAGTAATGGATACAGACTTTTGCAATTTCGTAGGTAAAACAATCTAGTTATAACCAATACGGTGTTTGGTCATAAAATCGCTCATAAGTTAACATGGTATTCACGTGATGGTAAGACAGCAAACCTTATTGATTATTTTATAGTAAACCGAAGATTGGCAGAATCAATACGAGATACTAGGGTATATAGGAGTGCTGTTATTGATGTTAAAAGTAAAGATCACCATCTAGTAGTGTCAACGGTTAATTTACAGTTGAAATATCGGAAGGGTAACTACCTCCCGGAAAGTTATGATGTTGGTAGACGCCAGGGTATGAATTTGAGAGAAACATTCCAGGAACAGTTGAATACTAAACTTGAGAGTTTAAAATTTGATAATGCGGAAGATGGTTGAAATAATTTTAGAAAAATAATTTGTGAAGTTGCTGAAGGTGTATTAGGGAAGAAAGCTAGAACTGCAGCTAAGAATATTGGTGAAAAGGCTTTATGTTTAATAGAAAGTAGAAAGGACTTGTACAAGAATTATCTGAGTGATAGATCATATGAAAACAAAAGGGATGTAAAGAAAGTGGAGAAAGCAGTAAAATATGAACTAAGGAGATGTGAAATGGAGGCTATGGATAAAATTGCCTAGGATTTGGCAGATGCAGCTAGTCGCCATAATAGTAAAATATTGTAATGGCATGTTAACAAATTGAGAAGGAGTAATCAATCCGGACTTGAGCCAGTTAAAGATAGTAATGGGGCCACAATTAGCAATAAGGAAAGAACTAAAGAGAGATGGGCCGAACATTTTGAGAATTTACTTAACCGAGATAGAGTTACAGGAAAAGATATAGAGGAAAATGAAAAAGTTTGTGATACCTTGGATATTAAGGAAGATCTGTTTCTTGAGTAGGAATTACTAACAGTACTAAAAGGATTAAAAAATAATAAGGCTCCAGGTGCTAATAGGATGGTAAATGAGTTTCTTAAATATAGTGGCTCTGAGATTAGAAGTAAGTTACTGAAGATTATGAATATATGATTTTTGAAAAAGGGGAAGTACCTAACGATTTTAAGAAAACCTTAATTAAGCCACTTTATACAGAAAGGTGATAAAACTGAGTGTGGTAATTATCGAGGCATTAGTCTGGTATCTGTAGGTAGTAAATTACTTAGTAATATGATACTTTTTAGACAGAGAGATACTGAAGACAAAGTTTTGAGAGAAAAACAGTGCAGTTTTAGAAAAGGTAGAGGATTTGCCGACCAAATTTTCACTCTTAGGCTAATAATTGAGAAGTGCCTGAGTTGTCAAACACCTTTGGTCCTTAGTTTTATAAGTTATGAGCAAGCTTTCGGTTCTGTTGATAGAAGAGCTTTAGTGAATGTCTTATCCCTGTATCGTATACCAGACAAACACATTAAAGTGATATCACTGATGAGAATAACACTACTGTAGTCAAGGTAGGAAGTAAGGTTCGCAGCTGGTTTTACATTAAATCAGGAGTTAGGCAGGGTTGTGTTCTATCCCATTTATATGGGTCGTTGTAATGTACTTCGTCTTAAAGAGCACAGGAAAGGCAACGGGAGAGCACAGAGTGAAATGATGAAGGTAAACTCTCCCGGAGTTAGATTATACTGATGATTTAAGCATCCTAGATGAAAGTGTGAGCAAAATGAATGAAGTTTTAAAAGTTTTTCGAGTTCAGGGTGGTAGAATAGGTTTGAAAATTAATGTTAAGAAGACTAAGTCACTATGACTAGGAATAAGTGAAGATGAAAAGGTGACGTTGGGTAATGAAAAGATTGATCAGGTGGGTAGCTTCACTTACCTAAACAGTATTATTATTAAAGATGGTGGGAGCAATGAATATTTTAAAAGTAGAATAGCCAAGCCTCAGGGTGTTTTTTCACAGTTAAAAAAAAGTTTGGAAGAATAGGAATATCAATCTGTAAACCAAGATTAGAATACTAGAAGTTACACCAATGACAATAGTCAAATGTGGCTCTGAAGGATGGGCGCTCAGAAAAGCGGATGAAGATTTGCTAGATGTTTCTCAGAGAAATTGCTCAAGGAATGTTCTGGGTACCCGGATGACTGACCGTATTTCAAACAATAGGCTATACGAAAAATCTGGTACAATACAGCTCTCTAGGGTTATAATGAAAGAAAGCTTGAGGTGGCTAGGGCACGTTGTGCGGATGAAGGATTACAGATTGCCGAAGATTGTTCTTTTCGCCACCCGTCTAGGGCTAAACAGAAAGCAGGTCGTTCTCGTCTGGGGTGGTAGGACGTCATAAAGAAAGATTTAAAGGAAATGGGAACTTCGTGGGCGGGTGTAAAAAGGGAGGCTTTGAATAGATTGGGATGGAGGAGGAGCGTGCGTAGCTGTGTTGGCCTCAGGCGACTTGGTGTTGCGGTGAGCTGTTAGTAGTAGTTACTAGTAATGAACAGTCATTCGCTGATCATGATATCAATAAACTTCAGTATAAAAATTAAGTTCTTTTAAACATTCAAGTAAAAAAGACATCATACTTTCGTAACTGGAAAGTCATTAAGCAGCATAGAAATTACAAATTGATTTATAAGGTAAATCATTGGTCTCACCAACCGTAATATACCAACCGAACATAACAGCCCAAGTACTGGCCAAATTTCTTCATAGATACTGAACCAGATTTAGAAAACTGAGAGTAGTCCCGAAACGATTTGGTGAACTGACAAGCTATCCCAGAAAATCTAGAAAAGTCGACTGTAGTAATTGGCAGGATTTTACACAATCTATAGAAAGTTAAATCCCCTTCCAAGGACTTCTGAAACAAATTCAGTCAAAATTTGACGCAATAATAGGAGATGAGTAGCATGGCTTTGGACCTAGTAGATTCTGTACTGATTTGATCTTTAGTCGAAGAGATCTTACTTAAGAATCGAATTAATAGCAGATCGTGATCACAGTTGCTTTTATTGATTTCCTGAAAGCGTTTGAAGCAGTCCACAGGCACTCGCTATGGAAAATTCTGCGGTATTATGGATTTGCCGACAAGATTGCGTGTATGATTGTTGCATTGTACAGGGAACAGTTTTATGCGGTTTTATGCCGTACACAATAATAGAAATTGCTGATTGTTTCAGTAGAAACTCTCGCGTCACCCAAAGAAGTGTTCTATCCCTAGTGCAGTTTGTTATCCTCATAGACTCTAATCTTCAAATGTGCAACTACACAGGTGGAATCCATATGAACCAAAGCCACATCATGTGTAAAATTACTGATGGCGCAACTCTCTTGTCTCGCTTACGGAAATAACTGAACCGGAACATCACTGATCTCTCAAACAAAGTGGATTTTACCTGCCCCACGCCGCTACAAGCCGGAAATGATATGCTAGAAGGATATAAAAAAATCCAAATACATTGAAAATCTTATGCAGTCTATTGAAAGCCTTGAACGCAAAGTTACCACACTAATAACTGACGCAGAAAGCGGATTCAATAACTTTAGAAACGTACGGAATAATGCAGCCTGCTCTGGGAAATTAAAGCAAAAGATCTTTAGTATTATCGGCCCTCCATCAATGATGTGCAGATACAAATCTTGGGGTTTACTTAAGCAGTTTGAAAAAGAAACCGAGGAATTGATAATAGCTATCTTAGACACATCCTTAGAATACTTTGGTCCAACAGGATTACGGACGCTTTGATTCGAGAAGAAATGAAACAGTTGTTTGTATTCTATAACAATGCAAGTAGTCGATGGCGATATTGAGATCACATGACGAACCTGAGCAAATATCAACTCTCTCACGATGCGTGGCGCTGAGTTCCTCTAGTTACCAGAAGAAGACAAAAAGCAACGCTAGGCCGATGTTTGGAAACGGATAATACGCTGTTCAGATCGTCAATGGAAGATTTTTTGTCTGCAGCACTGGACAGGTCAGCGTGAATGGGTGCCGTTATTGCCTTATGCACTAGCAGGCGTGGGGAAACCTAAGTCTAAACATGTAGTAATATAAATTTTCAACTGTATAAATCCACTTTATTGTTATTTAAAACTAAGGAGTAATAAACCTTTAACATAGACAACAGAAATACAGCTATTTTTGCCTCTACTATGGAGGATTTCAAGTAATGTAGCAAAATTGAGAAGTTAGTCTATGATCCAAACACTGTCGGGCACTTTACTTCAGATTTGTTAACTCAACAAGTCATACCAAATAAAGCGAGTCAAGTCATATAAAACATTCTGAAGAATGTTCAGTTTATGTTTTTTACTTCACAAAAATTATATATTCTTTTTTGCTTTCGGCAGAGTGATAGTTTTTTAAATTCTATAGTCATAGGGAAATATCCTGTTTCAGATTATTTAAGCTAGTTTTATGATTATATATTGAAAAAGCTATGAAGCAAGAATTTTTTGCTCGCATTAAGTTTCAACTCGGCTCTTTACTTCCATTTGAAAGACTTTTTTCTTTTTAGATTAATTGAAACCTAAAGTAATCAGAAATATAGAGTGATCTAAAGTCATTTAACAAGTCAAATTAAAAAAAAAACAGATATGACTGCGATTGAATTAATGAAGCTTAAAACAAAACAAATTGCGATAAATAATTATATGCAGCTTAAAAACAACAGATGTTTCATTGGATCAGTAGACGAAACCAAAAGCGAACTGAAATTATAATGAACAATCGAGTCAAACTCAAAATGAGCGAAAACTATCACAAATAAGAGGGGTTATAAAGCCCCCTCTAGCCTTCCAGAAGCTGGGGTGCCATTTGCAGTTCGTTTAAATTAATGCTTAGTTCGAACACGGTATCTTTTATTTGTCAGAACATCAACGATCACAAATGGATCAATCACAATACTCATAAGAGTTTACAAATAAAAGTCCCCAAGAACAAAAGAAGGGCTTCCACTCTCTCAAACCCCTTAGATCCAAGAGAGTGTAATATGAAAAACACACTTTTAACTTTCTTTATAGACTCTGAAATCATTTCATGGGAATTGTTTTTTCCTCCTTTATGAGCAAATTTTTCAGCTAAAGAAGCAAATTCCAGATCAACGTCAAAAAGAATTCATCAGATTTTTGTAGAGTATGAGCGACCACCCATTGTGGTACGTAAGCCAAAGTTATGACTGAATATTGGTTATATGTTGGCTTCTTTCCATATCATTTAACTTTGTTCGGCTAAGTTTGAATTGTTCAGCTCAGATAACTTATAGGGATGTACTTTATTTAAAGTGATAAGTATTTCAAATAGTATGGTTTCTACTAGTTGAAACATCAGCAACAAAGTCACAATACTGGCCAAGATTTTAGGAACAAAGATAATATTTTGTTTAATTTGTTTCTGATTTTACTATCTGAAATTTTTTTTTTCGTCAATACATTTTCTCTTGATACTTTGTTGTTTAAAAGTTTAGATAAATGAAACGTAAATAAGACAGATAAAATGAATGCTAATAAATTTTGAAATGATCTATACAGTTCATGGAAGCAATATTTTGAATTGATATATATATATATATATATATATATATATATATATATATATATATATATATATATATATATATATATATATATATATATATATATATATATATATATATATATATATATATATATATATATATATATATATATATATATATATATATATATATATATATATATATATATATATATATATATATATATATATATATATATATATATATATATATATATATATATATATATATATATATATATATATATATATATATATATTTCTATTTTATATATAATTTCATGAAAATAGCTATTTATATTTAATAATAAATAAATAAAGTATAGTACATATATACATATAGATAGATAAAGGATAAAACCCTTTTTTCCTTATATAAAGAACGCATCAATTTCCGATTAAATGAGCCCCTACTAGAGATTCTGTGATCGCCCCTTTTAATGTGAAGTGGTCTGGAAACGATTAATTAATACATGGTACATATTCTTTGCTAAGTCAGAGCAACGGTTTTGATCATGATTGTAGGAAAAGGCAATGAGCTAGTTACTACTTTTTTACATGCTATGAACTTCAGGTGTAAGTAGTCTAGCTTAAATTTAATAAACTAGAGCCTATAAAACCTATCAAAGCTAATTGAAGCTGCGCATATCTTAATTTTCCCCGAACAAGTTCTAGTCCGAAAAAAGTGAAGAGCAGTGACTTTAAATTTCACCATAAAGTACTTAAGATTTTTATCAAACAGTTATATGTATTTTTGTGCTATTTGAAAAACGATTAAAAATCAAATAAAAAAATTGAGCTTTCTATTTCATGGATGAAAAATAAAGCTAGACGACCATACTTTAAAATGATTGGCTAACATTAAGGTAAAGTAATAATGGACACTATTAAAAAACTGTTTAAACATAAGGCAAAGTTTGCTTACAGTAATAATTTGATTGCAAGTGGCTCCAGCAGAAAAGTTTTCTGGAAAATTTGGTGACATATAAACAAAACCAGTATTTTCTTCAATTAGCACACATGAAGTAGGCGACGATGTAGGAACTGGCGTAGGAGTTACCTATAGAAAATATATAACAGTCATATTAATCCTCTTAATCTAACAACCAGGTAACTTTAGATTTGAAAATCTAATCTCACTTGCCTGACTGAAAGCGCAAACACAAACTATTGTGTTTTGGTTAAATTTTGCGTTACATCAAGCACTAGTCAAAGAGCAAATATCCCCCTTCATAATCTTTGAAGCTTCTCGGGTACAGCCCGTTCCGTGACCAAGGTACTTCGCTTTACTTGGTGGCTAAGGCTAAAGCTGAAGCTAAAGCAGCTAAGCTTACAGTTGAGTCTTCTATTTTTTCTTTTTATTATTATTGTTAAGTATTTTTTACAGGACGTACTGATTCTAACCTTTTTACCACGATGATTGAAATTTGAAAAAAAGGTAGCCATATTCTACGCATAAAGAAAATACCAAAATGAAGATAATATTCGGCGGATAATATCTTTATTTATACATACTTAATGTGAGTAAACTAAAAAAAAATTGCCAGAAGCATTATAACCAGCTTCAATGTTGCATTAAAAATGAGCCAAATGATAAAAGACAGCCATTTTACATTTTTGCAGAAATATTTTCTGGCTCAAACTAATATTTCCTTAAATATAATAAAAGAGTGCTTTTTATCTTATAAACTGCTCATGTTCTTGCTCATCCCTTCCATCTTGACCTCTAAATGGTTGATATTGCTTCGTTTATTTATTTAACAGATGGTGAAAGGTGAGGCTGACTGTAAAATTTCCTCCTTCCTTTGCCTTGCATTCATGACCCCTTACTTGAATTAAATATAATTCTTTCTCCATTCGAAAGTAAACAACGAAATTAAAACTTGGAACAAAAAGAAAATTTTTTGTACAGGAAGAGCAGACTTCAAAACCCCACACTTTACGCTAAAGTTTTACTAGCTGTCTACCGAAATCATCTTTGGTTGTAATAACCATAGCCAGCTGGTAATTGCAAGCGTTTACTTACCAAGTGCCTTTCAAAACATTTGAAAAAATAATTTGTAGATTAAAGCAAATGCGCATCAACAAGGCCTTTCTATCTTAAAGCATTGTGAAAAAATCTTTTTAACCTATTCCCAATGCCCTTTGTTAAAACTTTCGTTCTTGAAACATTGTGGAAGTAAATCAAACTCTAGAACAGAGGTTCCCAACCCTGTGCCCACGGGCGCCCTGGTGCCCGCGGAACCATTCGTATGTGCCCGCCTCTCATTATTCGACAGAGACAGAATTTTTTTCATAAACTTTATTTTAAAATATGATTATTTAAAATATGAGAAAATATTATTTTAAAATATTGTCATAAAATCAACTGTAATCAAGGAATGCTTTTTAAACCAATTTCCTCTTTGTCTTTGAAGTCTAAAAATCTGCAATGTCTGATGGGAGTGAACACTTAAAATAGAAACTGTAATTAGCTCTGAGAACAAAATCCGTATGAATGTGAGATTTTAAAATCGTTTGATATGAAAAATACTTTTTTCTGGTGACTACCAGAGACCAGTAACATCCATAAATTCATCTAAATATGTGAATACCAATACTAAGCATAAATTTACCTAAAAATAGGTAATAAAATTCACCAATATAAAACAAAACGTTTAGCTATAAAAATTACTCAACGGATAATATCCCTATTTTGTACACTAAAGTGTCCACTGCCAATTTGTCTTTAGGTGATTTTTTCTGAGAGAAAATGGTGATTTGTTTTGCGTTCAGTGGCAGCCCGGATTGTGATTGCTGCCCTTCGGGTCACGACAGTTAGATAAGAGACATGTTCGTCAGACGAAACACGAATCAGGAGTTTTCTATAAAAAAAAATTAACAGGCTAAAAGCGAGGTGCGTAATTTACTGTAGTCATAAGTGATGATCTTGAATAAACTATTTATTGAAGAGATAGTTATATTTCTTGTTATAATATATTTATGCATATAATGCAGAACAGACTTGTGCTATAACATTGATATTATATTGTAGTTCAAATTATAATTTTTTTATTATTTATTTTAGCACCAAAATGAGTGGACCAAGTAAAAAACAACAAACCTATAATTTTAACACTGACTGGGAGGAATCATATTGTTTTATTAATTTGAAAAATAAATGCGTTTGTTTGTTGTGTTGTGGTAAGATTGCAGATCCAAAAAAACATAACGTTGAACGACACTTTCAGACAAATCATGGCACTTTTAATGTAAATTATCGTCTTAAATCTGAAGTAAGAAATAAAAAAAAATTTGTGACCTAAAATCAAGTCTAACAGCACAACAGACTGGTTTCCCTAGACATTTGGAAAATTCTAAAAAGACCACTATTGCTTCTTTCAAAACATCTCACATGCTCGCAAAAAAGAAGAAACCTTTCATTGATGGTGAGTTGTTTAAGGAACTATCTTTTAACTGGTGCTGATTGTCTGTTTTGATGGATTGTCTAACAAACATGAGATTGTCTCACCAATAAAAGACTTACATTTGTCAAATAAGACAGTCATACGAAGCATGCATGCAATTTCAACAGACATACAAACTCAGTTAACAACTGACTTGGAAATATGTGACGGGTTCTCGCTACAATTTGACGAGTCAACAGATATATCAGACACTGGACAGTTAGCAGTTATGGTGAGAATGGTGTTTAGTAACTTCACAGCAAAAGAGGATATGTTACAAATATTACCTATGAAAGGACAGACAAGGGGTGAGCATATTTATAATACATTCAAAACAGACGCCAAGTCAATAAATATGCCGTTGCACAAGCTGTCGGCAATAACCACTGATGGGGCGCCAGCAATGATGCAAAAAAACAAAGGATTTATTGCCCTCTGCATGAAGGATGATTCATTTTCAAACTTCAAGTCCTACCATTGCCTTATCCACCAGTAAGCTCTATGTTGTAAAATTTTGCCATTTGAACACGTCATGAAAATAGTTACAAAAATAATCAATTCTATTCGAGCAGCTCCTTTGCAACACCAACTTTTCAAAGCCCTGTTAGAAGATACTGAACATAAAGAACATGATCTTATTATGCATACTGAAGTACGTTGGCTCAGTAAAAGAAAGGCTCTTACAAGATTTGTGAGTTTAATTGAAGAAATAACAACATTTATAAACGATAGAAAGGAAAATTATGATGAACTAGCTTACTCTGGCCGGCTGATTGATTTGGGATTTCTTAAAGACATCATGGAAAAATTGAATTCTTTAAATTTAGAGTTGCAGGGTCAAGACAAAAGCATAGCTGAAATGATAAGCTCTGTAAAGTCACTAAAGTTAAATTGGATTTGTTGATATTACATCTGCAGATCAATTCTCTCGTGCATTTCCCACATATGAAGACAATGCTAGGTGACAATGAATTAAATGGGACATTCTTTATTAAGCATCTTCAAGAGTTAAAAAAAAAACAGTTTGAAGAGGGATTTTTGCAGTTTAAACTTATTCAGCCAATAGTTTTCTTCTGTATCAATCCTTATACTTGCCAAATAATTGTTATGGAAATAGCCGCATGTATTGCAGATTTTGTTCAAGGTAAGACAGAAGAACTAGAGTTAGAAATTTTGGACCTTAAGAATGATATTTTGCTAAAATCCTTAATGTCAGAGAACTTTTGGAATGCAGTGGATAGAGAAAAGTTCCCAGTGTTGAAAAAAGCGGCATATAATATTGAATTATTTTTCGGTTCGACATATTTATGCGAAACATTGTTTTCAAACATGAACTTAACAAGATCAAGATATAGATCTCGACTCACCGATGAGCATCTTTATGATTGTCTGCTAACAAGATTATCGTCATACGCTCCTAATTATGAACCTCTGGCCAATGAAATGCAATGCCAAAGATCAAATTGACTTTATTATATTTTTTAATTAGATGTTTTCTTTGTATTTGTGTGTTTTATTTACTTTCTTTGCGTTTTGTAAATGCATTTCTCTGTGTGTATGCAATTTGAAAAAGATGCCAAATAATTTTATTATTTTGAAACATTTTTGTTTATTATTTATTAATACATTATGACTATAAGAAAATAAATTATGGGAAAATGACAAGTTATGGAAGGAGTTCGTCGATTTAAAATAGGTGGTGCCCACCACCCTACCGATATTTTAGAATGTGCTCTAGAATAAAAAAAAAGGTTGGGAACCCCTGCACTAGAGTATAGAGCAGGAAGTTGAAGGACGAGCAGATATTATTTTTCTGCTCAATTTTTGTTCTTTTTAAGTTTTAATGTTACCCTTTTCTTTCGCTTGAAAAATAACACATTTCCCTTTTTCTAACTTTTTAGTACCATATCCAGGGTTGTCGTATAACGAAAGCAAGTGTCACCTCAAACCCTGCACTTTAAATTAAAATTTCCCTTCTACAAAATGATACTTCGAGAAAAAGAGTTAATTTGGTGTTTTATATACTACTACTACTAACAACTAACTGCAATACCAAGCCACCTGAGGCCCGCACATCTGTGCACGCTCCTCCTCCATTATGATCTATCCAAAGCTTCCCTCATTCGATCCTCCCAAAAAGTTCCAGTTTCCTTTAATTCTCTCTTGCGACCTCTTCCTACCCCATTTGGGGACTACCAGCTTTTCCTTTGGGCTAAAATCAATGGCCCAAAAAAGACGATCTTTGGTAGTCTGGCATCCTTCATCCGCAAAACGTATCCTAGCCATTTCAACTTTTTCCTCGTTATAGCTCTAGAAAGTGGGATATAATCAGTTTTTTCGAACAGCTTACTGTTTCAAATAAGGTCAGTCAACTGGGTTCCCAAAACTACCCATCGATAATTCTTTCGAATTATCTGACAAACCCTCCTCCGTCTTCCGAAGCACACACGTTTCAGAACCATATTTGACATCTGTCATTACTGCAGCTTCCAATAGTCTAATCCTAGTTCGCAGACTTGTCTTCCTATTCTTCGAAACTTTTTTCAACTATTAAAACACACCTTAGACCCTAGCGATTCTACAATTAACATCTTCACTGTTTCCACCATCTTTGATAATAATAGGCCTAATACCCAGGAAAGTGAAGTTATCCGCTTGATCGATCTTGTCGTTACCAAACATTACGTCTTCACCTTTATTTGTTCCTAGTCTAAGCGGTATAGTCTTCTTAACATTAATTTTCAAACCTATTATTGCATTTGGAACACTCAAAACCTCCAAAAACTCATTCATTTAACTATTTTTATCTATGAATACTGAAATCATCTGCATAACCTAATTGTTGAAGAGTTTCGCCCCATTTAATTCTATGCTTTCCCATATCCTTTGCCGTACTAAATGGATTAAAGAAAAATAAGCCCTCGGGTTGTCATAGTGTGGTAAATGAGGTTTTTAAACATGGTGGTTTTGAAGTTAGAGATAAATTAGTGAAGATTACGAATATGATTTTTGAAAAAGTAAAAGTACCAAGCAGTGTTCATCAAATTCGTCTGAAGCAACTCTTTTTTTAAAAATTTGAATATGCGGGCCTAACAAAGCTTTTCTGAGGCCTAAGGTACCCCAACCTCTCTTTAGGCCTCCACCCTAATTTCTGATACAGAAATGATGGTTTTACTGGATAAACGGTCTATAATAACGGTAAATTTTTTTACAAACTGCGTGCATTCTTACGACCAACTAGGCCTATTGTCCCATTCACCAGTATACTCGGTTTAAGCTATATAAATTCTCTTTCAATTGTTTTTCGAATTATGACTCAAACACATCTCGGCCCTGTTCGAGCCAAAATCGCTGTTTTGCGGAACTAAATCCTCGAAATCAGACAAGACTCGGGTCCATCTCAACCTGGCCATGCTCTTTCATTGACAGATAAGCTTTTCCATATTAGAACTACTGTTATTCAGAACTCGTCATGACATAAGCCACACAAGGCCAGCATTAAAGCGAGAACTCGTCCCCCACCCTATTCGGATCTTCATTATTTTCCTTCTCCAACGAGTTTTATATATTCTTTAAACCCTTTATTACTACCTCTCATTACCCCATTTGAGGACTCATTAATAGCTCATCTGACCATCTTGATCTCATAATAACCAAGAAATAGATTTGGCATTGGACTATGAACTCTTTGACTGCATGTTAGTTTTGTTTTACCTCTGAGGTCATGTGTGTAGTTTCAGCTGGTCCTGGGGTAGTGACAACAGTCTGTCCAGGATCACTGGTAGTAGTTCCAATAGCTTGAGTAGTACTTCCAGGAACATTAGTAGACTCTGCATCAATATACAGCAGAACATCGCTTATATAAGTGGTTAAATCATCTGTTGCTCCTCGACCCTGGATGCATATCTAAAGAGCAAAACGTAAATAATTATTGGTTAAACTTTTACTTTTTCAAACATCTTGCTTGTAACTTATCTTCGCTAGAGTCTTAAGGTTCGGAAAACGTTTCAGCTACACAGCATGAGGTGACATCTAGGTCTTAGGGTTCAGGCCAGCTGTTCAAAACAAGTTACCATACTAATTTGAAATCAATAAGAACCGGCGTTTCTTTAAAAAAAAAAAAAAAAAAAAAAAAAAAAAAAAAAAAAACAACTTACTTTTTCTTAAAAGAATTACCGTATTAGCTATTAGTGCTAAATTTTACTAAGGTATGCAAAAAAGCTGTTGATATGCAGACATAACTGAATCATTCTCAATAATTACATTTTCATCTTCTCATGCAAACACCTAAACTATAAAAGCAAAAATCTCTGCCTTTTATTCGCGAAACTTTGAATTTTGTTCCAAGGTTAAATACCCTTGCCTTAAAAATAAAAACATCTTAGACGTTTCTAAGAGAAGAGGCATTCCACAATTATATTCATACTTTCTATAATAGATTTATTAGTATAATGCTTTTCCTTTTTTTTGCAAGATCGTATGCTTTAATATAAAAAAAAAATCTTTCTACGCCATTCTCATTTGTTTTGGCTTCTCGACTTACAAACCCTTCTTCTGCTTTTTTAACGACATCTGGAAGAGCAGTGGAAACAAAACGGTTCCCTACTTGTCATGAAAAGTGGCATAAAGAATGTGGCGTTCAGTAAAATGTGAACAGTGCTTCTCAATCCGGCAAGTGATGATTATGAATTCAATATGCCATCTATTGGATACGAGGATTTCCAATTTATATGTGCGCTGCGGTTTGCACCGTTAGTTTGCCCCATCAGATAGATGAAGATCCTTAGCATTCAGAAGATGTGGAAAAACTGTATAAACAGAAAATTAAGGAATATCATTTACACTAAGAACATCAGCCGAAAATTGCAAGTTACTTTTGAACTTACCTTTCTACTTTCCCCACCAGCACTTGATATCTTTCCTATTGAAGAATACCAGCTATGCAATGAACCTGACTCGGATAAGCTTCCTTGTTCTAAGTGCATATCGTTCAATGGATCATAGAGCTGAGCTTTTAAACTCGTAATACTGCTCTCGTCATATCTTCTTGCAACTACAGTCATATCTTGGCCCGAGCTGAACACTCCTTTACTATGAAGATGGGCCACGGGCTCTTCGAGAGGAGTTGTAGATGGTCTGGGGTTAACTAGTCCTTGTTCTCCACCCAAGTCATATCTATATGTCCAATATGCTCCTGTGACGTTAGGGCGAAAGTTTTCAAAGACACCAAAATCTTGGCTAAAATCTTCGGTGAATATTACTGATCTTGCGGACGTTTTTCGCAAGATTGCTAAAAAGACACATAAAAAGTACTTTGTTTTGAACAACGTTAAATACATCTCTTGGGATTCCGCTTCAAAACTAAACTAAGATTGGTTTAAAATAGATTAACCAAACAATCAATTTTATCTCTTTCTTAGATCTTTATTGGTTTATCAGAAGAATATGCACTTGTAATTAGTTCGTTTGGCTTAAATCTAAGCGTTATCTATCTACAGAGGAGTTTCATATTTCAATTCAAAGTTCAAAACAAAAACTTTGTTTGGCCTTTTCAACCCAAAGAAGAGAACTAATGCAGAACAAAATTGAATTTTAATATATATATATATATATATATATATATATATATATATATATATATATATATATATATATATATATATATATATATATATTCAGCTTCCTAAAACAAGAAGAGGAAGCTTAATACCTTTGAAGCAAAAGAGAAGACGATGCAATCTCTGGAAAAGAAATGATTTAAAAAACGCAACAGGGTTGAATTAGCATAGAGTGATACGTCCCGCATGAATATTTTCTGGGTTCATCTCAAAGTTTGTATGATCCCATAAAGTTGAAGGCAGGCGCATTTGATCACAAATTCTGAGTTCCGGTGCAACTTTTAAGCGCTAAACCGATCAAAATGCGATACGAGACCTCTTCAGTCCCCTATGTGCCCCCAAACACCTCCGCACCTCCACATGTTACCAGCTCAAATTTCTAAGATAGTGATTCTAATTAGAAACGTTCCAAGACGCTAAAAGTGTAAAACTCGGGGTGATGTGGTAGCTGCAGTCCCAGGATTTTGGCTTCAAGCAAGTCATAGCTCATATTCAATAGATGTTTTATAGATAAATCATAAGTAGCTCAATAGCGTTCTTCAAGTAAAGGTCAAAGTGGACTTTATGTATTTTTTATTTCCAGGCAACGTCGTATGGGAGGAGTTGTAGAAGAAACTTTAGAAGGGGCTCATTCAATTAGAAATTGAGATCTCTAGTGCCTTTTAAGTCAACTATGGTATGAGGGCAGCTAGACTTCCCCTCACCTTTTATGGGTGCCCCCCCCCAAAGATCAAAATGTTGAGATAGTCATTTAGAAGAAAATACTCGCAAGGTCCAAAACTCTCTTTGGTCATTAGTACGATCGCTTTGTCTTTGACCTCGTTTTGATAAACAGTGGGTTTGATGTCTCCAAAGCCCTTTGCCCGGTAGTTTCTACGCTACAGCTCTGATCTTTTTGATCAACGTGGCGGATTCGTCTCCGACCATCTTTTGAAGTCATGGTTTACTCTTTATCTCTGGCCCCACTTCAGTAAACAACGCGGACGATCTGTTTTTGGTCTCCCTTTGTTGAATAGGCTAGCATGAGCACTACATCTCAGACCAACTTTGGTCATTGGTGCAAACGCTTCGTCCCCATGCTCTTTTTGTCTAAATTTCTTCGACTCCATATCTGGCTCCCTTTGGTCAGGATCACAGTGTGATGGTTCCAAATCAAAGTGAGTTAAGAATATTATTCCCAAAACGATGTTTGCTTTTCATCAAATCAGGGTTTTTGATTTTATAAATTACAAAATCCGAGGCTATTAATTACAAATCTGAGGCTAATATTGCTACATAAAGCCCCAATGTAAAAAACAACGTGTTTGGTAAATCACAAAGTAAATCACAATACTGATTTACAATAGTAGATCACAAAGTTGGTAATACCAAACTTGGTATTTTTGGATTTCTGAGATTATTGATTACCGAAACTGGACTAAAGTTGTGACGAACAAGTCCAAAATCAAACATATGAAATTCACAATGTCGGATTTTTGTCAAAGTTAATTTTGATGGATTTCTTAGATTACTGGTCTTAAATTTGAGGCTAATAACGACAGTTTGATCAACAAATAAACACAGATGTATTACTTTAATCAAAAATATTATTGTTTTTTATTCATAAACTTACAATCTATTTTTTTGTAAAATTAATATTCGAACATTCATTACTCTAAAAAAAACATGTAATACCTATATTTTAGAAGGGGCTAATGTAAAAGATTGTTGTCAAAAACAAAGCTAAGACTGACAGGAAATTCTTACTGCACACTAAAATCCAGCTTAAAATTTTGATTATAATCCAATATTATAAATGTTAGCTTGTTATGCATATAATAATATGTAAAGACGCAAATACATATAAATACTGGTAATTATCAGTTTTTCAGATAATTACCAGACCATTATCCATTATAATTGGTAGGTTTTTATTAAACATTTGTCCACTTTCTTGTTCTTTTATTTTACTCTACTGCGGAATTAAGACAATGGTAAGTCTCTTTTTTATTGCAGCCGAGCAAGACTTTTTTTTCACTTGCACCATACATCAAGGCCGTACACCAATGCCGTACTAGAGGGAGAGAGAGAGAGATTTATTCTAAACAAACAAACAACTTAACATAATTTTAACAGTCAACCCAAGAAGTAAAAAATTGTCGAAGGGGGTGTCTAAAATACACTAACATAACAAAAAAAAAAAAAAACGAAAAAAATAATAACTTACCTATATAATATTCCCCAAACAACACCAAAAACCTTAAACCTTAACATTATCATTCAATTTGCTATCTTATTCATAATCATCACCCCAAAGGGCCATAAAAATTTACCAATATCATTATTAAAAAAAAAAAAAAAAAAAAAAAAAAAAAAAAAAAACCCTAAAATTCATACTTACTAAAAAGCATCCCTTTAATTACTATCTTAAACGAAGAAATATCACCTATATTTTTTCTAGATTACAAGTAAGGATGTCACAGGAGAATATCCCCATACATAAATGGTAAAATTCTATAAACCACTGGAACATAGTCTATCCATAAGGAGAAAACAATCTGAACGCTCAAATTGCCCATGTTTCTACACCCATAATCATGCGAAGTAAAAACACAGTATTTTGCAATGTTTATATACCAACCAACTCTACTAGTATTTCTTTGAATTATATTGAGTATGTGACTAAAAGCTGGTTAATATTTTGTCTTGTTATTTTCAAGACTTCCTCATAAATGTTGTTTTCACAGAAAGTTTTAATGAGTGTCTCCTCGTTACATGGATGTTTCCCTTATTGCAAATTAACACTTGAAGCATGCAAACACCTAAATTTAAAAGGAAAGAAAAAACAACAACTTTACAACTCACAAAAAACTAAGATTTTACTGTTTTAATACTTTCATTTGAAAAATTGATTGAATTCTTGCTTGTCCCAAATGCGAATTTCAAAATGCGTATTTTGAAATTCAGCTTGAAAGTAGAAGGCAAACATTCGTCCAAAAAATGGTGAAAAGTGAAGTTGTCTTTATCACACTTAAGTAAAAACAGTTCCTTAACTTAGCGATGAATTCCACACGACGGAAATTTATGAAGAAGTAAAATTTTATATCCCAAAGCAGTAATTTTGCTCTAACTAATTGCAAGTAATGTATACCCTCGGCACAAGACTTTTTAGTATTTGATTCAAACTCAAAACCCCAAAAAATCTCTCCCAGGAAATCAGTAAACACCTAACAGGCTGGTGTTTAACGTCTTAACTACATGTAGGCACAGACCCCGGAGTTCTTCACACAAAGGAGCTCTTTTCCGGTCAATATCCTACTATAGAAGCAACTTAACTATGTTCTTAGTTGCTAATTTAAAAAAAGGGATGCAAGTTGTTTGTTTGGATAACTGAAAGATAATACTTCAAGATAAAAGAGATATGTCCTTTTTATCTTCTTTTTTTATAATATTTATACAGGATTGATTAAGTAGTCAGCCGTCCGTAATTCTCAGTAGAACAGCTATTCCTCCCTTGGATAGAATTCAGTTAGATTTGCTTACACCTGCCCTATCATCATGATCCCTGAATAGGGTCATTCAATGACCTACAAGCAAGTAAGAGAAAGGCTGGGCACCCCAAAGCACAATGGGATTGAGTTTCCAAAACTTTTCCCAAAAAATTATTACAAGTACAAACTTAAAGCAAAATGAGAAGGGGAATGAGTTTCCGTCAACATGTGAGTCTGAGGCAGCTCCGCGCTACTATAAGTCATCAGTTGAAGTAACAGCAAAGACATAACAAAATAGGACGAACTTTAAACGGGTAGAGTGGATGGCTTTATTAAAGCATTAATTACCCAGTTTCCATTTGCCTGACAGGGGTATTCTATGCTTTGCAAATGCATAAAGAACTTTGAGTAGAGAAAGAGAAACTCAACAAAATGTAATGACAAAAACGTACTATCTATAAAAGCATGTGTGCACTATTCTTACGATCTACAACCATGTCATAAGTTCTGGATAAAATTTAATTAGATTTTATCTTCAAAGGATATTATTACAAATTTTATCTTATTTAAATCCTTGAGAATAATCTTACATTTGCTCTCCAGTAGAATTATGGCAACATCTCTCTTGGATGGATAGACCCCATAGGGCTTCAGGGAAGGTCGTGGTCATGTGCAAAAAGTCATCTGAGCACTAACTCTCAAAATGCACGTTCCCAGGGCGTCAATAATGTTAGTAATCTTTTGCTCTAAGCGCATACCCTAAGTCCATCTTCCTCATACACGGATTCCATCTTTTCAACTTTAAAGCAATTTTTGAGGCAAATAATTAGAATCCTCCAGATGTGGAGTTCTGAAGTAGTTCAGTTAAAAATTTACTATCCGGGTTGCAGCGGTAGCTAGCAACCTAGTAAGAGACGATCACGTCCAATGTTAAGAAATATAAAAACCCATAACTCCAAAAAAAAGAGTCAGATCAAAACAAAAAGTACAACATTAGAACCGCCTTGTCCGATACCCATATACAGGAAACTTACCGTTCCTTGGCTTGAACAGCAGGGGAAATATATTGGCTTGAAAATCAAGAAAAGTGGCGGCTACTACAACATTCTGCCTAAACACCATATTATTTTTTTTTCTTTCTTTTCCACAGATAGCTTGGCACTGGAACATCGTAGAGAGTTGTTCAATGGCTCATTTTAAAGGAAATTTAATTGGTTTAAAAATCTTTTGTAACTAAAATAAATTATTTCTAAAAGAGAATGAATTTTTCCACTAAAAACTGCATTTTTGATGTCTTTTCAAACTGCAGTCTTTTCAAAGATATTTGTTTTTGTGTTATACAGAATCATATTGCGGGTTTGTGTTCCTATTTTTGTACATATGTCTCAAATTAACACCTTTTATTCAGTGTAAGACTTAACTACATCATGGAATTCTTTTACTCTAGCTTAGGAGCTTTACCTCACTCTTTCATTTATGCATATGAAATTTCTACAGTAAGATTTTCTGATACGCTGAATTTGATGGTGTGATTTTCATTAAGATTCTATGATTTTTAGGGGGCATTTTCCCCTTTTTTTGAAAATAATGCAAGTTTTCTCATGGTCGTAACTTTTGATGGATAAAGTTAAACTTGCTGAAACTTACATATTTAAAATAAGCATAAAAATCCAATTCTTTCGATGTAACTATTGGTATTATAATTCCGTATTTTAGAGTTTCGGTTACTATCGAGAAGATTGGCTTTTACTATACAGTTCGTTACCACGAACTGTTTGATTAAAATGGAAATCGGAACGTCTTTTAATGATCCGATTTAAACACAGACCTTCTCCTGTAAAAAAAATTGCAATCTTTTTATGCGAAACTTTAATTTAGATAGCAAACATACATGTTAGAAAAGTAAATAAACAAAGACTTAACTTAAAAGAAATATAACTACAATTGGACGTAATATGAACATCGATTTTTCAGGTCCTGTCCAACAAACAATAAATATGGCCCTGGCCAACACATTCCGAGCTCAACAATTCGAGATTTGAAAGGATTTCAGCCTGATAATTACCTATATAATTGAACATTCTAATATTGTATCATTCTTTGCACCGAGGGGCAGTTTCTCAATCCTTTCCATCAAAACTGACATGAAATTTAGCCGTTTCCTCATTGAATACATCGAGCTTTATACATATACCAAAAATGGATCTATTAAAATAAAAAATAAAATACCTTACATATAACGGAGAAACAGGGAAATTGTGGCAACGTTCTTATGAAAGATTCTTCAGCATTAAGCCCTCACTTCCTTTGTTATAACGGAATAAATAAATTTCGCTTGCGTCAAAACTTTACAATTAATATGGTATGCCTAAATCATTGTTCTTCAACCATTGGAATTCTACAGAAATGCCCATAGAGCTGTGATTTTTTAGGATTAATTTCTTTTTTGTTCTAATGCAAAAAGCCTTCATGGCAATGATGGCAAGGCAGCAGGCAGCATTGCCATCTCTAGTTATTTAGCTTTAATTTTGGTTGCTTTTCCCCAAGTTAGGTTCTTTTCTTGTATTAGTTTTTGAAATTTTTTCTACCTAGTTAGATTTTTTCTTCTATCTTTAATTTTAAAAGGTTATCTTTATTTCAAAGTCAAAGAAATTATACTTGAAATCCCTTCAAAATGAAAAGTAAATTATTAAATTGCAAGCCATTCAGAGCTGAAATTAATTATGAGGATTTGATAGGAAAGCAAAATAAAGACATAACTATATATTTTTACATTTTTCGGTATTTTTCTCTCCTCAAATGATTTGTATAATATTTTCCATTTGTTTTTTTTCTGTCGTTCTATGGTCAGTCGATCGAAAAAATTTTGCTTTCCATTTTTGGTGGCTCAGAGTGGAAATAAATCGAAGAATCCTTTTTTCAACATTAGAAATTATCAGGCAAAAAAACACAGGATTTTCAAATTCCAAACAGTTATTGAGCGTGTGTGGCGAGCATAAAACAAACCGGTGATTCATCACATAAATTTGCATTAAGGCTGTTAAACTTGTGCTGAGTAGACAGCACTTTATCACAATTGTCCTGCAACATCCCTATAATTATTCACTTGTACCAATTTCAGTATGATACCTCTTTGTCAGATAATTTGCAGTGTCTGTGAGATGTTCTAAACTTTTATGAAGTCCTAATAGATGTTTTCTAAACTGGTGAGCTACTTTTTGGACACAGTCTTCCTCATTTTCATCAAATGGTATATCTCTCTCTGTTTCAACACCAGAGTCTTCTGTATCTTGGTCCGTTCCTGAAAAAAAAAATGCAAAATATAATAAATACTCCACGCTAATGACATTAACGCCTTTCATTTATTGATTGGATTTTACATTATGATGTCATATAGCGATCGTACATGACTGCGTCATTGCACCAAATATATGCAGTGTGTTTTGATAGGAATTCTAGAAAATTCCCCAAGTAAAACATGTCTCTTGAAAAGGTCCCCCCCCCCCCGTAAACTTCCCTAACCATGGGAAATTCTCCCTTAGAAAATCCCCCGGGCAGAAAATTCACCCATCCCCCAACAAAAAATGTATGCATACTCTACATTGTTTGCGTGTACTATACGCAAACAATGGGCAAATTTCATAAATTAAAGACAATTCCCCAAGGACTGTGGGGGTCAAGTTATTTCCAAACGCACATATATTAGACCTTTCAACTATGCTGAACAAAAGAGCTATCTCAAAATTTTGATCGGAGGACTTGCGGGAGGGGAGAGGCGTTGGAGTTTGGCTAACTACCCATCAATCTTTTTTGTCGTTTAACAAGGGCAGTAGAACTTCTAATTTCCGTTTGAATGAGCTCTCTCCCGATATTCTAGGACCATCGGTTCGATGTGATCACCCCTAGGAAGAAAAAAAAAACAGAAAAACAAACAAATAAACACGCAGCCGTGATCTTTCTTCTGGCAAAAAATATAACATTCCACTTTTTTGTAGACGGGAGCTTGAAACCTCTACAGTAGGGTTCTCTGATAAGCTGAAACTGATGGTGTGATTTTCATTAAGATTACTTGAATTTAAGAGGATGTTCCTTCCCTTTTTCAAAAATCAGGAAAATTTTCTCAAGCTCTCAGCTTTTGATGTGTAACATAAAACTTAATGAATTTTATATATTTGGAATCAGCATAAAAAGCCAATTCTTTTGATATACCAATTGATATCAAAATTTTGTTTTTTAGAATTTTGGTTACTTACAGTTCATGACCACGAACTGTTAATTAATTTTGGGTTACAATTGGCCGAGGTTCGTCCTGTACTAGGTTGCAGCTACCGGGGCAAACACTTTGGTTACAATTTAACGATTTGGTAAGAAAAAACCTAAGGCTTTTTCCATGCGTATGATGTAATTTTAACAAAAAAAAAACAATTTTTCACAAATAATTTGATGTTAATAGTGAAGATCACTCTCTAGTAGTGTCTAGAGTTAATCTAACGCTCAAATTTAAGCAGGGCAACTACCTTCCGGAGAATAAGGACGTTGGTTAATTTCAGGACGAGAATTCAAAAAGGTTCTTCCTGGAACAGTTGAATATAAAACTGGGAACTTCACAATTTGATAATCTGGAAGAAAGACGGAGAGATTTTAGGAAAATAGTTTGTGAGGTCTCGGAAGGGGCCTTTGGGACGAAACGTTTTGAGCCATGGAGAAAAAAGCAGGGGGTTTTTCAAGAATGTTGTGAGCGATAGATCGTATGAGAACACGAGAAAAGCAAGGGAAGTAGAGAAGACATTGGATTATAAATTCTTTACTAGGTTGCAGCTTCCACATCAACCATGATTAAGGAGGAGTGAAACGGAGGCCATGAATAAAATTACCAAAGATCTGGAAGCTGCAGCCAGACGCAACAATAGTCAGATATTGTATCGGCATGCTCAGATATGGAGATGAGTAGTTAGCCTGGACTTGTCCTAGTTTGGAGTAGAAACGGGACTTCAATTGGTGACAACAAAAGTGTTAAAAAAAGATGGGCAAAACGTTTTGAAAACATGTTAAACCGTGATAAGGTTGTAGGAAATATAGAAATAACACAAAAAATTTTAATAATTTGGAGGTGCAGGTTACGAGCTAGGAGGTGCAAGTTAGACAGAGCTAAAGGCATTAAAAAATAATAAAGCTTCAGGCACGGATAGTATGATAATGAGTTTTATGGAGAAAATAAGAAATATGGTGACTGTGAAGTTGAAGATAAGTTACTGAAGATTATAAATAAGAATTTGAAAAGGAGGAGTTACGTAGTGATTTTAAAAGTACAGCAGAAGTTGTAAAGCTCATTGTCTAGTCGTGTCGCATCCACACTTAATTCAAAGCTTACCGTTAGAAGTAGGATTACTACTAATCAGATAGCTATGAAGTTGATAGACTACATGATTAAAATTTGAAAGGGAAATTCCAATAATAGTTGATAAAGAAATTGGAGAACTTAGAATTCGATAGTATACAAGATGAATGTAGTAATTTTGAGAAAATAGTTTGCAAATTAGCATGGGGAGGAAAGTTAGAAAAAAAAAACAGCTAGAAAATATTAGCAAAACAATCTAAGTTCGGTAGAAGAGAAAGGAGGAAATGAGTGAAGAGGCTACCCTTTTTACTCTCTGAAAGCTCGTTCAGGCATGAAGGATGTCAAGGAGGGGGGCTAGTTGCTCTCCATCATGTTTGACACTTAAACATGAACTAGAATCATACACTTCAAACCAAGAAACTTCAAAAGGGATCATTCGATTGGAAATTGAAAGGGCTAGTGCCTTTTTTAATAGTTGAAAGTGTATATAAAAAGTTTTTACGGGATAGATCTTACAGAAATAAGACAAAAGTAAGGGAAGAACACAAGGTACTAAACATATGTTTGAGAATATGTGAAACAGAGGATGTAGACAAAACTGCAGAGGATCAGAAATATGGAGCCAGACAATACAATAGTATGACATCATCGGTCTCGACTTGCGTCAGAAAAAACTTTGATAATCTGGAATTGTAGGAAGTTTAAATAAAAAGGAAGGATTAGAGACGGTGCAAAAATGCCTGAAAAACAATAAGGATCCAGATGCTGATAGTATAGTAATTGAGTTTTTCAAATACAGTGGTTAAGTAGTTAAAAATAGGATACTGAAAATTATTAATCCGATTCTTAATAAAGGGGAAGAACCTATAGATTGTAAGAAACTTTAATTAAACTTATTTATAAGTAAGGCAAAATAAAGTGAGTTTAGCAACTATAGATGACAGCAGATACTGAAAACTATGAACGAGATTTTTTATAAATGGGAAGTAGCTAGTGATTTTGGAACATTTTGGAACAGCGTTCTTTTGTTCCCCTCTTCACATCACATCACATGTGATGTGATTACTCTGTGATGTTTAACACCACAGAGTAATTTAGTTTGTGTTTGTGCAATTTTTATGTACCTTGCAAACAGCTCAGTTTTAGTGCTTCTTAGTGCTATGTTGAATATGTCAATAATAAATATGTCTATGTCTAAGCCCTTTAACACAAAAGGCTATAAAGAGGGGGTAGTGATTATAGAGGCACTGGCCAGATTTCAGTAGTAATAAAATAACTTAGCATAATGACAATTGTTAAACTAAGTGATTTTGTAGATTAGGTTCCTAGAGAACATCAAAGTTCGCTGAAAGACTCGTACTAAATCAAGAATTGAGAAGCGCCTGAATTAAAACAGACATCTTCAGTCCTGAGTTTGATACATTAGAAACAAGCAGTTGGTTCAGCTTGATACAAAAGCTTATAGTGAAGGTCTTATTCTTGTACGGTATAATTTTGACACTATTCGGCCTGCAACTGTCACTCCGTATATCACATAAATTAGCTGTAATAGACAAGTTTTTGAGTATATACCAATACAAATTTTTCCCAAAAGGAGTGGGCTCGAGTGCTGGAAAATAAGGTGGCTTTTCTGGTTAAGTTTTCCAGCTTCTTAAAAGATTGCGGGCTATCTGAACCGTCCTTGAATTCCTCCTACCTACAGGTATGTATATACCCCCCCCCCCAGTACCATTCTTATGCTTATTGTAAGTACGCACCTTCAAATAGAGGAAAGTTAGGGGAAGAGCTAGGTGGCAATCTGTTTTTCTTTCTATTTTTTTTAAGGCCAAATTCGCTGCGGTATAGTCATATCTATATATTTACAGTACCTATTTCAGATTCAGTATCAGAAACGGCAGCGCAGAGGCTTGAGGCGGATGACATAGGTAAGCTTCCTGAAGAAGGCCGGCGACCAGGGTTCTGACTAAGAAGGCTCTTGCTTTTCTGCGGTTTCATAAGTTCGATACAATTCTCATCTTGTGAACTTGATGCCCAAGTAAGCTCAGTTTTGATTTTGTTTAAAGTCTGATAGAGGTTGTATAGGTCCGCAGCTTGTAAATTACGGATAAAAGAACGAGACTTAGGAGCAACATTTCGTTCTAAATCTGAATCGAATCCAACCTGAAAAAAAGTTTGTATCAGTTGAGAACCATCATTTTTTGTTGAAGAGTAATTTAGGACATGATAGGGTTAATCAAGCTCAAATATTGATAAAATGTGTGACAGGAAGAGATAGGTTCTGGATACAGCGAGGGATATGGCCCAATATAGTACCTTGTAGTCTCACCCCCACCATCCGTAGAATCAAATGCTCTTAATCCCCCCTCCCTCCCCTCCTCACCGAGAAGAACTTACACAAAGAAGATTGCTTCTATATTTCAATAAATTATTTTCCTACCTTTCTTAAAAATAATTCCTCCCTAACTCTCTTAAAAAATAAAATGAATAAAATCATATGACACCCCATTACAAGTTTTCCGAAATTCATCTGGGCGAAGTCCAGACTCATAGCAGGAAAGGGGGGCAGAATTGTTTTTCCCATGGACTAAGAGCCACGTATTTACGCCCAAATTTTCTTATTTTCGTGCATCTAAATGTTTATTCTCCAATGTTCCAAGGCGGAGTACCTCTTATACATTTACCCTTGCATATAGCTTATCTACCTTCTTTGTGCGACGTCTGAATGAGATCGTATTCTGTTCGTTGAAAGTATGTTTTCAACGGAATTCGCAATTCAAGGATCTTGAACAAAAAGAAAATCTCACAGTTTGGGATAGAGCCAGATAAAAGAATCGTACGATACATTTTTATCACAAACGTAGTTAACTAAGCGTAGGAAGGTTCTACGGGGGCCAAGATTACAGAGACTGTCAAATTAAGTTCTTCTAGTCATTCTTTTGCATGGTCATTTTTCTACGCTTTTCACATTGTTCCATATCATAAAATAAGTGAAAAAATTTTATATATGGATGTATATACATATTATCAAAGAGTAGAAAAAAAAACTATATAAATAGGCAAATCGTTGAGAAATGACAGCAATTGGCAAAATTACAGGTTTCCAAAGTGTGGCTTACATCCTGCTTGGGGCTTAAATTGATCCCAGAAGAGAGAAACATTCGGGGACAATCCAAAAATGTTGTTTAGGGGTTTGTAGCATTTCAGCCTTCTCCCTGGTTAATTCAAGGTACTAAAAAAGAAGCTACTAATAAAGAAGAATTGCATATCAGTAGCAAAGTGACAACATAATTTATAAGTAATTTTGAAAAAAAAACAAACATATTGGCCTTTGACGATCTACTTGTTTAACTTGGTCATGCTTGATGTTAAGCCTTTTGGATGACGCTTTATATAGACAATAGGCAAAATAAAAGGATTTACCGAAAATCATTGTAGGGTAAAACTTGAGTTTATGACCACTTTCACTGTCGGCTGCCAAAGCTAAAGCACCGTAGTGTGAATACGGGCATGAAAGTATCAAAAATATGAAAAAACAACTCGTTTTTTTGTTTCTTAACAAATAACAAGGTTTTTACTTGTTTAATAAGGAGTTGTGCATGACATATTATTTTGGCTACGACACCGTGAAAAAAAAGAAATCAATTACTAACAATAAATGGCTGAATAGAACAGATTGCATCATAAATATACGGTACTTTCGCATTATATGGGCCTCTCTAAAAAGCCAAATTTGGTTAATGCTAATGAAATAAAATAAAATAGGTTGACTATATAATAGTCTAGAAACAAATTTGGGCTATATATTTACACATTAGGAGGAGTGAGGGGCAAAGCATAGCATATATTAAATACGTAAACTAACCTAGGTACCTTTTTCCCTCCCAAAAGACCAAAGAACAACGCTTTAAATGTCTTAAAACCACGCTATACAATGTATTTCTCTACTGCGGTGTATTGAATCATCTTGTAAAAACGGGTTTTTCATAGCGTCTTTCCCGTTTGACTGTAGCATCTCTTGTTGGACTTCTTTAGACGGGCCCTGATAATGTGAAAGTACCAAATATACTAGTAAATAAGCCCGATACAGGCTCAAGGCGAATCCAGGATTTTGTTTATGTGAGGGGGGGGGGTATTTTGTTTATGGGAAGTGGGTATTTTGCTCGGAAGGGGAGGTAAGAAACTAATAAAAAACGCATCAAAATTTATGTATATGCCTTTTTGTTACTTTTTACGAGTCAGAGTAATTTTCGAGGGGGAGAGGGGCAAAACAGGCAATCCCTACCCTGGATACGGCCTTGTATAGCCTACAAACAGGAAAACACATAGTATGTTGTTTCGGGCGAGGGAGCACAGCTTCGGATAAATAACGCAGAAATTGGCGAATTATGTGGAAAATATGGGTAAATCGCCAGATTTCGGGAGGAGAGGTCTTAAGTCTCCTGCCCCCTACTCTTACGAAAATGCCTAAACAGATGTTTCCATCTTATAGCCACTTTCTACTCTTTGTGTTTTGCATTTCCTTTACTTTTCCTTTACTTTACTCTGCCTTTTATTTTACTTTTCGCCTTTCATCCGAGCGATATGTGTATTCTTCTGAACGTTTTTCTTCGCTGATGCTATTAAAGCCAAATTCAGTTATAGTCTATTAGAAATTCCCAATTCCTGAATTATTTTCTCCATCATGGCAGACTACCCATTCTACAATTGAAATAACAAACCAAAAAAAACTTTTGGAAATCAACTTTTTGCTTAAAGTTTCGTCACATAACAGACCTCATGACTTATTTAGTTTGAATTCCGTGTAGGCTTCCTTCGGGGCTAGGGGGGATTGGTAATAGTGCCCCTCCCATTGTGACAATATTTTTTTACGTATCATATATTATTAAACTCACATGCCGACCACCATCAACACAGAGATGGAAAAGGCGAGGCGGACATCATGCGAGGCGTGCATCATGAGCCTCGCCGGGAAATTTCTAGGGAGGGGAGGAGGGTGGCGGTTGCTAACAGGAACTTTGGCTTCATCGATTTTATATGGTAATATTTCTTTTTCCTATTGATATACAATGTTTTTATTCTGGCGTATACAATATGTTTAAGCATCAGAGCAACCTATAGTGGAGAATGCGGTGGCTTCAGCCACGTAGAAGATCAAAAGTCACGCAGAATTTCCATCCACATCACAGTAGAGAGAATATACAGTATCAACAAAGGATATACTCATCGTTAATAAAAAAAATGAAACACATTCAAAACCAGACGAGATTCATACTCCGCCTTCGCGCACGCGCGATACCGATGTACATATCACGAGAAGCATATGGAAAAACCAGTTTTTTTGTCCGACCACTAGCAACGAACTAACTAAAGACATATTTGCTCCGAGCAAATACGCGTGGCATGAAATGTGTATCATATTTGGAAAAAAAGAAGACGCTACAGTATACAGTGAGTAAAAATGTTGTTGAGAACCTGATTCAACAAAACTACTGTTCATCGGATTCACTAAATATTCAATTTCTATTCAAACTTTTAGTTACAATCCAATATTAATAAATTAGGCAGAAAATCTGAAAAAGCAAGACGCTACCATTCGATTTACAACAGCAAGAAATCGGGATATACAAAGCCGGTTCCAAACGTCATATTTTGGTTAGGCCTGAGCATGAATTGAAAATCGATCAGAAATCAAATTAAAAAGAAACATGCTTTTTCAATAGAAAGTAAGGAGCAATATTAAAACATAAAACGAAAAGAGCTGATTCTGTATGAGAGAGGCCGTCCCCTCTTCAACCCCGCACTCTTTACGGTAAAGTTTGACTTTTATCCTGACTCTTTAATAACCGTGCTGAAATAAAAGCACCGTTGAGCTAGAATAAGAAGCTTTTTTAAAGCACAGAAACAAACTAGCGTAACGACAGAGGGTATGGGGAGGGGGCAGTCCCCCTCATATACGGAAGAATTCTTGATTTTTCTAAGTTTTAATGTTGCTCCTTACTTTCAGTTAAAAAATATTATTCTTTTTCATTTAATGCACAGGCACAAAGTAAGCAATTTAATACAAGCACATTTTTACTGCATTATTCAAATTTAATAGTTTTACAACAGTTTCAAGGTTGAGGTATATTATAATAAATTACCTTTCCATCCATTAACGCACGTGGCACGAGAATGTTTTCATTCATATTTGCGACAGCTTTAACAAATCGATCCATGACCGAAACGATACTTTGTTGGGAAAACTCGACTGCCGAAGAATCAAACGACATCTTTTTCCTGGAACAGTTTCCACGACTAGAAAATAAAGTTCATGAAGGAAAGTTCATCGTATTTTCTAGATACGTGCATTCCTACGAAGTAAGAAAAAGGTGAGTGTGAAATTCTGAAACCAGGAACTTACTTAAGAGTTCAAATTGTGCAAGTCCAAAAAAAGCGTAACAAATTCGAAAAGAAGGTTCATCGCAGATTTTGATTTTAATTTGTCAATCGTCCATTGGAGAATGACCTACGTTTTTTTTTGGCATTAGTCTTAATTCCGGGCAGTCTTAGTGAATGTACTAAGTAAATAGTCAATCAACTTGAATCAGGTGCTTTGACGCTACAACTTTAAAAAGTTAAGAAGTCGAATTGTAACATCTACTTCTGAGAGGCTTAAACAAAAAAATTTATTCTCCATATTATTTTATTATGTCAACTTGACATTGTTAAATCTCCCTTAATTAAGAGTTGTTAGACTAGAAAAGTATAGATTTTGCCCAACATTAGTTTGAGGTAGAATCAACACACGTGTGTTGACTTAGTAAACAGGATGGGTGCTCCATCTGTACACCCCCCCCATCCACAGTAATGTTTAACCACTGCTATCTAAGGAAATTCTAGGTGCAACAAATAAAGCCAGTTCGTAGTTACGTCTTATTTACCAATTGCCCATCAAAACATTTAGACTGAATATCTTATTGTTTAAAATAAATTCGGACAAGTGAGCCATTCTATTTTCAAGCCGTTGTGGAAAAGAAGTTTTTTTAACAAATTTATCTTCTATTAGAGCATTCGTTCTTGACGCACTATGGTGGGGGTTAAAATTAAGGGTAAAGAATGGAGGGCTGGAGGAGATTGACAATCCTCTCCTACAGGATAGGTTTTGTTCGTTTTTGGTTTGGTTTTGAATAAGGTCTTTACTTTCATTGGACACATTTCTTTTACATTTAATTTTTCCCAATTTAATAAAATACCGATATTGTTTAAAATATAAAGGAGCTTCCGGCCCTCCTTCCCCCCTCAACCCTCAACCTTAAGTTTATCTTTAAATTGTATGGGATGAATTGTCGATGCGATCGTTGTTTCATCAAGATACGATATTCCCACTTTTATATAGAAAGTAAAACAAGTAAAATTTCCAACAAATTTTTGTCCAAACCTCAAATCATATTCGGTACCTCTAACTTTTTACTTAATAAGAGGCGTAAAGGCGTCAATGTACGTATATATATTAATATATATATATACATATATATATATATATATATATATATATATATATATATATATATATATATATATATATATATATATATATATATATATATATATAATATATATATATATACATATGGTTTTATTTCCGGTTATTCCACGATAGAAAAAAAAACATTAAATCGTTGCGGAGTCTTTTACTTTCCGAACAGCCGGTTGAAACTGTATAAGGAAAGCTTTGAAAAGTACTGAACTATGGTATCTGAACTTATTAAAATCTTACCAATCACACAGTTCTTTACAATCAAGGCAAAGTTGGTTACGAGAATCTTTATGCAAATCCAAGTCCCTTATGAACCTAGATAACATTTGGCTTTCCATATTGCAAAGCGGAGACAAACTAACTAAAAACTTTCCGACGCTGATGAAATTAAACAAAAGCCATGGTGGAAAATATCACGTCAAACTCCATACACTAGAAGCGTGGATCTTGTATCCAAGCGAATTTTTACTAGTAACTTGTTTAGCAGCAAAATATAACTTCTTTCAATCAGAGAAGTCCCGACGGTTGCTACGTTAATAAGACCAGAGCTGTCCTGTATATTATGAAAATAGCCATCATATATCCATCGTATATATATATATATATATATATATATATATATATATATATATATATATATATATATATATATATATTTATATATGTATATGGTACGTGTCTAGAATCCAGTAAACACACGAAGAACCGCATCTAGAATCGAATGAAATCCTAAAGAAAAACAGGTTTCCACTGCCTTGTGAGGTATTGCTCACTCCGCGAAAAATGTTTAAACTTTAGGTTTTTGGGGTTGAAGGGGCAACAAAAGGTACCTAGGTTAGGTTAGGTTACGTATTTAATATATGTTATGCTTTACCCTGACCCCCCTAGTGTGCAAATATATAGCCCAATTATGTTCACAAACTATAATATTTTCATCCTATATTATTTCATTTCATTAGCATTAATGAAACTTCCCTTATCGCGTGTTTACTGGATTCTAGAGAAGTATCATATATATATACATATATGTATATATATATATATATATATATATATATATATATATATATATATATATATATATATATATATATATATATATATATATATATATATATATATATATATATATATATATATATATATATATATATATATATATATCAAGTGAGTTCAAGTCACTTGTTGTTGTAACATAAGATTTTGAATTTGCTGCTTTTGGTTTTTCTTCGTTTTTTTTATATATATTTTTCGGACTTCAATAAATTACATTCATTTCAATTGTTTGCGAAATATTCAATAAAAAGTCTAACGTTTCTTGCTTGATTTGTCTAGCTAAAGAATTTATACAAAAAAAAACCTGAGTTATACATCAACTAACAAAGGAGCCAACTTCACAGGCTCTTTAGCAAACAAAGAGGCAGCGTCTGGCTCTTTGTTGCCTCTTTTTACTTGTTCTGGTCTTTGACCCTCAAAAATGACATTTCCAGTCATTTTTGTTTTGTAGATTTTTATAGCCACGTCCATCTTCTACGTCCCAAAAATACTCTATATCAATTTTTACGTTTATATCTTAATTATTTTAGATTATTATTCTTCAATACAAGACACAATTCGGTTAACTTACAAATATCAATGGCTGACAATGCAGAAGTTTTTCAAGTAAACTCATCGGGTATTTTTCCATTTGGAAAAACTTCAAAAATTACACGAATATTTTTTAGTCATGAACTTGCCAACAGCAATAGTTTTTTTTCTTTACTTGAGATTCAAATGTACGTTTACTTTCTTTTCTCGGTGTCAACAAAAATTACAGAGAGTATAACTTAAAGAATGTATAACAAAGCCGTCATTTGGGTTGCTAGCATGTGGGTGATTTCGTTCGGACCTTCAATTGTAGTGAAGACACAAGAAACATCAGGTGTTTTACCCAAAAGCAACTTTAGCTTAACGAAGCAATTCTGAGCACTTGTCCTAGAACGATAATACTACACTATCAACTTTTCGCCTTTTCAGTGAGGGTTGTCAATCCAACGACTTCTTTGGGTTTCTCTTCCTTGTGTGCGATTTATTACGAACGATACATACAGCCTATTGAATTACCCATGAATGTACGAAGTTTGAAGACTGGTACACAATAGTGCAGCCACCTCCATGATTTTAGGGTTAAATACCGGTGGTTGACTAACTTTTTTATTTGCCTCGATAGTTCTACATAACTCAATCAAGCAGAAGAGCTTGAAGTGTTCAACTATTTTTGTTGTAAATCTGCATCCATTCATCCAAGGCTCTGTGCTTCTGCCCTAAAATATTTCGCATCTTTTTGGTTCTTTGGCATAGATGTTATCAAACAGTTCATGGTAACGAACTGTAAGTAAGGAGCGACCCGGCTCAATAGTAAGCGAAACTCTAAAAAACGGAAATTCAATACCAGTAGATACATCAAAAGAATTGAATTTTTATATTGACTTCAAATATATAAGTTTCATCAAAATGAGTCTAACCCATCAAAAGTTATGAGCCTGAGAAAATTTGCCATATTTTCGAAAAAAGGGGATAACATCCCCTAAAAGTAATCGAATCTTAATGAAAATCACAGCATCAGATTCAGCGTAACAGAAAACCCTACTGTAGATGTTCCAAGGTCCTATCTGCAAAAATGTGGGATTTTGTAGTTTCTGCCAGAAGAAAGATCATGGATACCTGCTAATTTTTTTTTTTTTTTATTTTTTTTTTTCCAGGGGTCATTGTATCGATCCATTAGTCCTAGAATATCTTGAGAGGGCTCATTCGAACGGAAATTAAAAGTTCTAGTGCCCTTTTAAGTGACCAAAAAATTTGGAGGGCAAATTGGCCCCCTCCCATGCTCATTTTTTCCCACAGTCACCCAATATAAATTTTTAGGTACCCATTTTGTTCAGCATAGTCGAAAATCTAATAAATATGTCTTTGAGGATGACTTAGTCCCCCAAAATTCCCGGGGGGAAGGGCTGCAAGTTATGAACTTTGTCCATTATTTACATATAGTATTTGTTATTGGGAAGTATACAGACGTTTTCTGGAGGGATTTTTTCTCGGAGGAGGGGGGCGGAAGAGTGGTTACGTGAGAGATCTTTCCATGGAGGATGTTTCCTATGAAGGGGGCACCGGATTCCCCAGCATTATCTAAAAACGATTAGAAATTAAATAAAAAACAAGTTTTTTCAACTGAAAGTAAGGAGCAACATTACAGCTTAAAACGAATAGAAATTATTACGCATATGAGGGGGGTCGCCTTCTAGTCAATACCTCGCTCTTTACGCTAAAGTTTTTTTTTAGTACCTTCAAAAGAGCTATCTATTTTAATTAAACAGCCTTTGTGATTCAGGGATTTGTGATTCGAACAAAATTCAAAATTAAGCGTAAAGAGCGATATATTGACTCAGGGGCGAACTCCCTCATATACTTAATAATTTCTCTTCGTTTTAAGTTTTAATGTTGCTCCTTACTTTCAGTTGAAAAAACTTTTTTTTTTTTTAAATATCAAAAGAGCCGAATCAGACGCATTGACGTCTGACGTATCTACAATTTTCGAAGAAAGCATTCTACAACATGAAAATGTGTCTATACTGTTGCCGAAATGGCTCACTAAAAATGTTCCCACAATTTCAACCATGGAACCACACAAACTCACAGCAGAAACAAACACTATTGTGAATTAAAATGATGCACGAAACATGTTAAAACTACAAACTTATGCTCTTTTTTTTAAATTGTTCAGTCGGTTTATCATCAACGTAGAAATCCTGTCGAAATAACAGAATTCCTGTCAATTTGGCAAAAATCCTGTCCATCAAAATAGTTGGTGACACAGTAGGTGGCATTATTCCTTCAGTTATATTTTACTTTTTTGTCAAAGCTGTGGATCAGGGATTAGAGTAAAATAAAGAGAGGAAGATGTTTTGCAACAGTATGGACTGAAAGTGGCCTGACCTAACAAAACCATAAAAAGCCAACCCAAGAATTGCAAATTTTCAGAAATAATCTGTGTCATAGTAAGCGAGCTTCTGTTAGAAGACGGTTTTTTCAACTAAAATGACGTATCTACGTTGTGATGTGGATCTCCTTCTGTGTGTATGCATTATTATGAGCGAACCACAAAACCGAGTCGAGACTCGGGCCGCAATGGCCAATTGCCTCTAGTCCTGTACGCAAGATTGTAAGCGAAATTCATGGAGCGTGTCAAGAAAATGTTTTATAAAAAGACTCCTATGTCGGCTAACCTACTTAAAAAAGAATACCAGTGGTAGACTTTTTGGTATTTATTTGTTATATCAAACACAGCCAAGAAGTTTGCTGAATGTAAGAGCAGAGAAATACTGTTTCATAGCAACAGAGACAAATGACGGGTGACAGAATGCATTGCACTTTTATTATTTGGGCTATATATTTGCACATTAGAGGGGGTAGGTTACTTCCTCCATCCTAATGTGCAAATTTATAGCTCAAGTTATATTGTTATATAAACTAAAGTATAATGTTATCATCATATTTTGGTACATTTCATCATGATTAAACCAACTTCACTTCTTGAGTGTGTTTGGTATAATACATAAGTACCAAATTTTTCTAATGCATTAGCATAACAAACCATTTTCAAACTTCGTTTGGAAAAAAAAGTAGAGACAAAAGGAAAAGAGTTATCCCCACATGTCTAGGCTCTGCAATGTCGACAGTCGCCTTTTTAAAGGTTAGTCACTAAGTGAAAAGGTTGCAAAATATAGCACGATAGAGCCATCTGTCCTTCTACTTCATTTATTTCACTCATGTTCCACGTGGGATGTAAAAGTCACTCTGTTCCATAACTTTAGGCTAGTACTTAAAATTCTATAGATATTGGAAAATACCCTAGTCAGTTTATCTGAGCTAGTCCTGTAAATATATTTGGCGTAATCTGCAAAGCAATATTTTTGCTCGTTTTGGGTTTCAACTTCGTTCTTCACTTCTGTAAGAAAAACTTTGTTTACAAAAAAATATTTTTTGCTTGTTTTTTTTTTAATATACAAAACAAACCTTAAAGAAATATCTGTGTCCGTCCAAGACGATGAAACTAAGGAGGTCGACATGAGTTTTAGTTAAAATAGTGCAGTAATTATAGGTTTTACTTCTTACTCTCCTTAAACTTTCCCACAGATATGTGCAACTTTGTCACGGATACAAAAAGTTCGGAGGGTATGTTGTCATCATTATCTTTGAGTATTGACACTTAAAAAATTCCGTTATTTCTTTAAAACGAAAATAAACAGCACGTTTTCATTAGGTAGGTTTTATGAAGCGTGATATTAGTTTTCACTTAGTAAGGGGTTCGGGGAAGGAATATACAAGAGGGGGATGCGCTTGCTCCATCCATATTTTGGAAGCATGTTTGACAAACCCCCCCCCCGTAATTTCCTGTGTATGCAACACAGGAACAGGTCAGATCGTGGAGCTCAGTTTCACACTTTTGAGGAGGATAGAAATGAACTCCTTCAGATACTAATTTCATAAATTAAGTCCTTTGGGTACGGTCCTCAGGGACTAGAGTCCCCAAAATATAATGATTGTAACGAGTCTTTCACGAATTTAGTATTTTAATAAACACCTTTCTCAAGCATAAATGCAAGAGCTGGTTTCAAAGGGAGGGGGAGGAATTTGGATTTTTTTTAAATAGCCAAGTTTAACTGAAAATATAAGAAATTATAAAAAAAAATACGAGGATTTAGGGAGGCCACCGGCCCGAAGACTTCACATGCGTGAATACATACCTCTTTCTCTTGAAAACATACTACTGTTTACCCTAGCTTTCCTAGGGGCTAAGGTGAATCTCCCTGTAAGGACCCTTCGAGCGACATACATACAAACTTAAGAGTATCAACCTCCCTCCCTCCACTCATCAAGATAAGGTGTAGATCAGAGGCAACGCTGTAGCGTTGCCTATAGTAAAGGCCATACGGCTCCAATGTTTTATTATTTATTATTATTATTAATTTTTTTTTCTAGAGGCACTTCATATGGAAGGGGTCGTCATAGAAACTTCAAAGGGGGCTCATTCGATTGAAAATCGAGAGTTCTAGTACCCTTTTTAATAGTCGAAAGTGATTGGAGGGCAACTAGCCCACCCCACGCCCATCATTCCCCAAACACATCAAATAAAAATTTCAAGATAGCCATTTTGTTCAGCGTAGTTGATTTCCAGAAAAAAAATATGTTTTCGAGGAGGACACTCCCCCACAACCCTCAAGGCAAGGGTTTTAAGTTATGCCCTGGGGGTATATAAGGTTTTTATAGAAGGCGTTGTCGTAGAAACTTCAAAACAGGCTCATTCGATTGGAAATTCAAAGGGCTAGTGCCCTTTTTAATAGTCGAAAGTGATTGGAGGGCAACTAACCCCCCCCCCACGCCCATCATTTCCCCAAAAAACATCCAATCAAAATTTTGAGATAGCCATTTTGTTCAGCGTAGTTGATTTCCAGACAGAAAATATGTTTTTGAGGAGGACACAACCCCACAACCCTCAGGGCAAGGGTTTTAAGTTATGCCCTAGGGGCATATAGCCTAAGGTTTTTATAGAAGGCGTTGTCGTAGAAACTTCAAAAAAGCTCATTCGATTGGAAATTCAAACGGCTAATGCCCCTTTTAATAGTCTAAAGCGATTGGAGGGCAACTAGCCCCCCTCCCACGCCCATCATTCCCCCAAACACATCCAAACAAAATTTTGAGATAGCTATTTTGTTCAGCGTAGTTGATTTCCAAATAGAAAATGTGTTTTTGAGGAGGACACACCCTCACAACCCTAAAGGCAAGGGTTTTAAGTTATACCCTAGGGGCATATAACGTTTTTATAGAGGGCGTTGTCGTAGAAACTTCAAAAAAGGCTCATTCGTTTGGAAATTCAAAGGGCTAGTGCGCTTTTTAATAGTCGAAAGTGATTTGAGGGCAACTAACCCCTCTTCCACGCCCACCATTTCCCCAAACACATCCAATCAAAATTTTGATATAGCCATTTTGTTCAACGTAGATAAAAGTTATGGAAATTATGTGTTTGAGCAGGACACTCCCCCGACAATCTTTAGGGGCAAGGATTTTATGTTTGCCTTGTGGGGCATATTTGGTTGTTATGGAAGAAACGTTCGTATAAACTTCAGAGAGGACTCATGTGATGGGAAATTGAAAGTTCTAGTTCACTTTTTAAGGCTCAAAAGATATTGGAGGGTAACCAGCTTCCCCTCCCCCCCAAAAAAACCCTTTTTTCCCAAATACATCCAATAAAAACTTTAAGATAGCTATTTTGTTAAAAATAGTTCAAAGATCATATAACAAAAATTCTTATGTTGACACAACCCACCAGGGCCCGGGCGCAGGCGTTGTAAGTTATGCCCTGGGGCATATATCGGTCTTATGGAAGGGATGCTCGTATTAACTTCAAAGAGGGATCATCTGATTGGAAATTGAAAGTTCTAGTTCACTTTCAAGAGTCAAAAGAGATTGGAGGGCACCTAGCCCCCCCCCTTCACGCCCTTTTTTCCTCCAAAAGATACCATAAGAACTTATGGGATGGTTCTAGTTCACATTTCAAGAGTCAAAAGAGATTGGAGGGCACCTAGCCCCTCCTCCACGCCCTTTTTTACTCAAACCCATCCCATAAGAACTTTGATATAGATTTTTTTTAAAATAGTTCAAAGACCTCACCCTCCCCGCTGTCCGACAGTCTACACTAAAGATTTCTTTTTCATGCCAACTACGCTGCCCCCACCCCAAAGACTTCAATAAGGTAAAGTTTTGTATAGGAAGAAAGTTAAAAGTTTCAAGAAATTTCGAAAGGACGTTAAGACACATCACGATAAACTAATAAGAACTAGATAAAGAATTTTCTATCCAATTACTCCCAGAAATTCTCTCAAACTGAAAATGGTAAAATACTTAAAATTGCAGCCATACTTAAAATAAGGTTAAAATACATACTTTGGGATAAATGCTAAATTATTGTGGCATAAAAACTACTGTCTTTTGAAGCTATTTTTTCGATCCATTCATTGTTGCGTGAAAAAATCACGTTTGATTTATCAGAGACATATAAGGTTTCAATGCTTTATTATTATTGATTAAAAAAGAACTTGCATAAGAATAAGTTTTCTAAGAAAAGTAAAGAGCCATATTGAACTCAGGACCAACAGAAATTAATTCCTATTATATTTAAAACTCAAAAAGACCAGAAATTACTGTTAAATAATAAACGAAACCAAGAACGAACATAAATTAAAATTAACTATCTTACAAACATAAAGATAGCCCGTGTAAACATAAATGAATGAATAAATCTTATATAGCTTCAATATTTTTTTTTTATTATTTTCCCCACACAGGGGCTTTATATGCAAGGGTTAAAAATGCTATTTTGTTAAGAACATTTGAAATGTTAAATAGCACAACTCTGATGATGAAAAAACAACACAGGGCCCGGGAACAGGAAGGGATTCTTGTATAAACTTCAGAGAGGGCTCATTTAATTGGAAATTGGAAGTTCTAGTTAGGCTTTTAAGAGTCAAAAGTGATCAAAGGGCAATTAACCCCCCCCCACGCCCTTTTTCCACAAAATACATCAGAGAAAAATTTTGAGGTGGCCTTTTTGTTAAAAAAAAGTTCAAAGGTCAGATAACGAAAACTCCAGGGTCGACACATGTTGTACAAACTTAATATTTATAATATAATTCGTTTTATAACTAATTAATCATTATTTATAATAATTATATATACTAATTAATCATAAGTTATACCCGGGGGGCATATATATCTGTTTTGGAAGGAATTCTCGTATAAACTTCAGAGGGCACATTTGATTGGAAATTGGAAGTTCTAGTTTAGTTTTTAAGAGTCAAAAGTGATCGAGTACTTAATTTTGAAAATAAACATTAAAATTATAGTAACATCTTGAACTGATGAGCTTTCAGCAATTAATATCATTATGCTTCAAATATTAAATTTAATTTATCAGCTCTTTTTAAAGTTGTTAAAGACGAAGGTTGTCTCACTAGGAACAAGTGTTTGGATACTGCCTCCTTTCCTAACTGTAAATAAAAACGAAAAGCCTACTGCGTCATTGGCGCTTAACTGAAAACGAACTATACTACAAATATTTTCTTTTCCAGTTCTTCCATTATTGAAAACAAAAATACAATTACAGTGAGCTAATTCTTGAACTGATGGACCTTTCAATAATTAATATCTTTATTCATCAAATATTAAATTTGATGTTGTTTATACTTTCCAAGACTGTTCAAGACACATATAGTTTTCAGTAAAGCGCCAATGACGCAGTAAGTTTTAGACTTTTACAGTGAGAGAAGGAGGTCATACCCAAACTCTTGTTTGTAGTGATTTTTGTTCGTTTCAAGCTTGATTTGAATATTCAATTTAAGTTTCACTCGTTTTAAGATTTATTTGTTCATTTACATCAATATCTATTGTATGTTTGTTTGCATTGATTGTTTATTTCATTTCTGTTCGTTTTAAGTTTCATTTATGCTTCAATTGCAAAATATTTTTTTTCGTATTAAGCTTGATTTTCATAATCAATTTAACCATTACTCGCTTTAAGATCTATTTATTCATTTATATTATTATTTGTTGTATGTTTTCGCTATGATCGTTTAATTACTTTCTATTCATAATGTGTTTCATTCATTCTTTAATAGTAATTTAAGGTCGTTTTGAGTTTGAATTTTAAAAGGTATTTGTATCTGTTGAGCTTAAGTTTGAAATGGCCTTTACTTTTCTTCTAAAAACTTATTTTTTGGAAAGTTTTTTTAAATTAATATTGGGAAAACACAGTACCGCCGTTGCTTAAGTGCAAATAGGAACAAAAAAGTGATATCTTAGAGCTTCTATAACTAGATACACTTGAATTCTGATAAATACTTCGCTGGTTACTATGAAAGAAAGAAGAAAAACACGAAAAGCGGGTCTTTTATCATTCTAGTAAAGGAAGTGAAAATCTTGTTGCCTGATAAAGATTTAGAGCGTGTTCCCGGTCCGACGAAAAGTTAATAATATTTAATAGAAATTTAATATTTCGTTCCAGGTTAGAGCGAGTTAACAGTTGGAACGATAGAAAATTAAATCTGTATTAAATTTTGTATTAAATTTTTGTGAATACGGTTAACTAGTGTGTTTACTAAATCAAATTCTGTATATTCATCATCCAAGTGGGAAAAATAGAGGCAAATGACCAATCTAATAGTAATTAATGAGTATTAAGGGATCAAAACTCATGTTTTTCATATTTTACTCATAGCTCATTAAAATTACTCGTGTTTTAATAATAATTATAATGCGTATTGAGGCATTAGTTAACAAACTGTTCCAGGTTGGCAGTTAATTCGTATTGAATTTGCAGTAAATACGAATTAAATTGCAATTTCCACCTGGAACACACTCTTAGTCATAGTGTCAGAATGTATGATAACTTGCGGTTCGATACGTTTCATTGTTGCTATCTAGACAATTTTTTTAGCCAACACAAGTAGTATAAGTCGGACAAAACTTTAAAGTATTTTTAGTAGAAAAACCAGGGTGGGGACAATGGCGATAATTCACAAAAAATTAGGGAAGGAAATTCAATTTTCAATATCAAGATGGCGAATTAGTCGTTTTCAAAATTTCTTCAGTGAAAATACCCCCAATAAAGACATTTTCGATGAAAATATCCCAAAAAATGTGTTATTTTTAATGTGGGAGGAACTAAGGCCCCCAGTCCCCTAATTAACGACACTGGGTCTGGGTGTAGAAGGAACGGAAAAGATAAAGCTGGGTAGTTAAAGACAACGATAAAATCAACGTTAAGGTTTATAGATTCGACCAACTTTGCTCTTTAATGAATTGGAAGGTATGTTCTGCAGCAGCAACGCAGAATTTAATTAAAAGCCTAGACCGGTTTTACGTTTTTAGATCTTACGTTTTTTGATCTTACGATCTTACCTTTTTTTTGGGATAGTGCTCATTTAACGATTCTTTGAAATTCTTCCAGAGATATAAACTTGCAATATTAAGCTAGTGAGCTTCTCTTCCCGTGGGAAAACCCAGTAAAGCTGGTAATTAAGGACGTCGTTTACATGTAAAACAAGTATATTCCCCGTAATCTATATAACTTATTGACTTGTTATTGATACAAAGTCTCCTTCAATCATTCATTTACAGTGCATCTATATTCTATTCGTCGTTCCCTCCACTGGGCTCAAACACTCATAATGTTTATTTTTTTTCAATAAGTCTAGATACTAGACCCCAGTTAAATGGTACATGTAAAATCCCACTCGGGAAACTCAACCCAGTAGAATTGTATCGAAACAAAATTCCAACAAGCCAAAATGAATCAGCTAAAACTCAGTCAACGCGAAATTAGATCATTTTGTCTTGTTAAACCAACCCATGGCAAAATATTCCGCAAAATACCACCTGGTAAAACTCAATCCATGCACTAACCAGCCTAGCAGTTTTAAGCCATTGCCGGTCGAAAGCCATTGGGCTTATCGAGACATTTGAGGTTCGGTGGTAAGATTGGCTCCAGAAAGGTTTGTCCGCAGTTGCTGGCTTAATAAACAGTCACTATCGATCCGTGTACAAGTCAGCCTAGCAGTTTTAAGCCCTTGAAGGTCACAAGCCATTGGGCTTATCGAGACATTTGAGGTTCGGTGGTAAGATTGGCTCCAGAAAGGTTTGTCCGCAGTTGCTGGCTTAATAAACAGTCACTATCGATCCGTGTACAAGTCAGCCTAGCAGTTTTAAGCCCTTGAAGGTCACAAGCCATTGGGCTTATCGAGACATTTGAGGTTCGGTCGTATGATCGGCTCCAGAAAGGTTTGTCCGCAGTTGCTGGCTTAATAAACAGTCAGTATCCACCCATGTACTATTCAGCCTAGCAGTTTTAAGCCCTTGCAGGTCACAAGCCGTTGGGCTTATCGAGACATTTGAGGTTCGGTCGTATGATCGGCCCCAGAAAGGTTTGTCCGCAGTTGCTGGCTTAATAAACAGTCACTATCGATCCGTGTACTAGTCAGCCTATCAGTTTTAAGCCCTTGAAGGTCATAAGCCATTGGGCTTATCGAGACATTTGAGGTTCGGTCGTATGATCGGCTCCAGAAAGGTTTGTCCGCAGTTGCTGGCTTAATAAACAGTCAATATCGATCCGTGTACTAGTCAGCCTAGCAGTTTTCAGCCCTTGCAGGTCACAAGCCATTAGGCTTGTCGAGACATTTGAAGTTCGGTTGTATGATCGGCTCCAGAAAGGTTTGTCCGCAGTTGCTGGCCTAATAAACAGTCACTATCGATCCGTGTACTAGTCAGCCTAGCAGTTTTAAGCCCTTGCAGGTCACAAGCCATTGGGCTTATCGAGACATTTGAGGTTCGGTCGTATGATCGGCTCCAGAAAGGTATGTCCACAATTGCCGGCTTGATAACCAGTCACTATCGATTGCAGCTTATCCGATATCAGAGGCAAAGCAATAGCATTGCCTATAGTAAAGAGCCATAAGGCTTCAATGTTTTATTATTACTATTTTTTTAGAGGCACTTCATAGGGAAGGGGTGGTCGTATAAACTTCGGACGGGGACCATTCAATTGGAAGTCTGAAGTTCTAGTGCCCTTTTTAAGAGTCAAAGGTGATCGAAGGGCAACTAGTCCCCTACGCACTCTTTTCACAAACATATCACAGAAAAAAAAATGCAAATAGGACTTTAGTACTAAAATTTCTCTATAGGGTGTACATTGCAAATAGTTTTATCCAGTCTACTGAATAGTAATAATAAATAAATAATTTGAATACGTAAAGATAACAACAAGTAATCCTTCTTTTAATATACAACTTTGAGTGGTTCCAGAACCATATGCCTACACTTCTCCAGCCCCTAGGTAGCAAAGGGTTGGGGCATGGGCGTAGGCAGGATTAGGCAGCATATTGTCTAGGGGGGGGGGGCAGTCGATAGTGTGATGGAGTTTTATAAAAAGCTTTTTCCAAACCAACTGCTTTTTCAGCCATATCTAATGTAAATTTTAATTGTAAATTGTAATTGTAAATGTGTAATTGTAAATTTTCTCGGGTACAGTGTACTCGGCTTCACTATTGTCACATATCCCACTTAAATAAACTGGTAAATATGATCGTTGATTAACGAACAAGCTCCGTGTTATAAATTATCTGTTAGTCAGTGTGTTGATTAATATCCAAGCAGTTTACATTCGACAAAGCATAAACAGAGGAAGTTACTGCAAGTCAGTCGCTGCCCTTTGAAGAAGTAATCCCTTCTGAAGGATTTCCAAGGTTTTTACGGATTTTTTTTCTATAAAAAAATAAGAAGTTTTACGGGAATGACTGAAAATCTAGGTTTCAAGACTCGAGGATTCACCTATCTATATGACGAATATGAACATGTCAACTTTTTAAAATGCAAATAAAGCTATCTCAAATAAAGCAGATGCTCTGATATCCCAGTCTTTGTGATTTTTTTTTTTTTTAACAACGCATTTGCTTTATTTCAAAAACCGAAAATCTTTGTTTTTCTAAGTTAGATTGTTCATTCATTTGACTGACGATTCCAGATTTGTGATTTTTGAATTCGTATTAACCATAATCAAACAGTTCGTGGTAACGAACTGTAAGTAAGGAGCGACCCGGCTCAATAGTAACTAAAATTCTAAAAAACGGAATTTTTACACCAATAGATATATCAAAAGAATCGGCTTTTTATGCTGATTTCAAATATATAAGTAAGTTTAGTCCCACCCATCAAAGGTTACGAGCCTGAGAAAATTTTCCTGATTTTCGAAAAAGGAATAAAACAGCCCCTAAAAGTCAAATGATCTCAATGAAAATCACACCATCAGATTCAGCGTATCAGAGAATCCTACTGTATAGGTGTCAAGTTATTATCTGCAAAAATGTGGAATTTTGTATTTTTTTGCAAGAAGAAGGATCATGGATGCGTGTTTTTTTTTGCTTTCCCCAGGGGTGATCATCAACCCAGCGGTCCTAGAATGTCGGGAGAGGACTCATTCAAACGGAAATTGAAAGTTCTACTGTCCTTTTTAATTGACCAAAAATTGGAGGGCAACTAGGCCCCCTCCCTCGCCCCTTTTTCCCAAAATTGTCCGATCAAAATTATGAGATAGCCATTTTTTTCATCATAGTTGAAAGGCCCAATAACTATGCCTTTGGGTACAACATACCCCCCCGCCAAAGCCCCAGGGGAAAGGTCTTTAAGTTATAAAATGCCCATTGTTTGCGCATAGTATTTGTTATTGGGATGTAGACATACATTTTCTGGTGGGGGGGACTCTGCTGGGGGGTTTTCCACGGGAGAATTTTCCATGGGGAGGGATTTTCCAGGGAGTGAACTTGTCAGGGAAAATTAAACACTGGTGCAATTTACCGGAATTCTTATACAAAATTCTTTTTATGTCTTTCTTTCTCTTTCCCGTCTCAATTTTACACACAGAGTAGTTAAGAGTAATTGTCCGGGGTAAATTTTCACCGGGATCGAATTGTCTAGAGGATATTTCCGTGGGGAGGGGGTTTCTCCGTGGACCTGGGGCAGATTTCCTGGCATTATTTAAAAAACGATGAGAAATCGAATTAAAAAAAAGTTTTTTCTACTGAAAGTAAGGAGCAACATTAAAACTTAAAACGAACAGAAATTATTGCGTATATAAAGGGGGTTGTCCCATCCTCAACACCTCGCTCTTTACGCTTAAGTTTGAATTTTGTCCCAGTTCTTTAATAATGACTTCTGAAACACAAGGACCGTTTAATTAGAACAATAAGACGCTTTTTGTAAAATATTGAAAAACTTTAGCGCAAAGAGCGAGGTATTGAGGAGGGGACAACCCCCTTCATATACACAATCGCTTATTTTTGTTTTCACTTTTAATGTTGCTATGTACTTTTAGCTGAAAAAACTTGTTTTTTTTTATTTAATAATAAAAAAGAACGCATTATTTTTGTTGGAGATTTTCCTATTTCGTTTAACGAATAGTACGAGTAGTAGACAGGACTAAAAATTATTTGAAATAAGTACGCTATAGGTAGTAGGGAAAACAGAGAGAATCGGTAATTGCTTGAATACTTGATGTTTTTTTTTAAACATACACAGGGAGAGTCTTGGGGACCCTGTCATTCCTAATGTTTAAATTTTTGAACGATTTGTCTGTATTCTTTTTTACATATTTTCCGTGTAATTCATCTCTATTGTTCTTTTTCTAAATTGCACTACTCTTTCCCCCTCCCCCAAAAAATAGCAAACTGCGTACATGACTGTGGTGTGCAATACTGATTGAGAGTGAGAGGATGGAACTCGCAGCTGCCTTTCTGCTTTTCTTTTGAAACACACAAATGCATCTAAGCACAGAGGAGGGACCTGAGACTGATCCAAAAGACCACCCTCCTGGAGAAACTGAAACAGAATTTGAAAAAAATGAGCACGGCAACACTGTGCGTATTGCAACGATATTAATTATGTTCTAAAAACCATTTACTATCATTTGTGAAGATTTAAAGTAAATTAGTTTAAACTGAGTACCAATGAATGAGAAGAGAAAACAGGAATTGACGGACACTGTTTAATTCAGAAATTTAGTACCCTATGTTCCGCCACCGTCAATAAAATAACCGTTTATAGGCCAATTCACCAAGATTATAAAATAGACAGTAATAAAAATCAAAAAGGACATTTGTTACTAGTTTTAATTTCCATGTTTCGGTCTCCAGGTGGAAAAATATTCATAATTTTCCAGTTTTAGCACGTTTGCTTCGATGGAGAGGAAGTCTATAATTTGTTCTTGAGATTGTACGAAGTTTTGAGTCAACAAAGTTTTTTGACGCTAAAACAACAGAAATCTTCAAAGTGTAGTTGACAGGATTGGATTCTGAGATCATAAAAACTTCAGAAAAATTTGCGTCTTCAAATTTCTAAATCATACTTTCCTCACGAAAAATTATCACACTTGCTTCGTCAAAGATTATGGGCGGCGATAGGTCACTTCTGGTAAACCATAGACACAGATATAGAGCCAGAGCGGGATTCGGCTACACAAAGTCGTGTGTATCTAAGCAAATAGTATATAGCCCCTTGGATGCGTCATGCAGTAATATTTTTTGTCAAAATATTTACAAAGCTTGTTGCTGACTACTTTTTATTGAAATCTGATAAAAATTAATGGATGGCTATCTAATAGTAATCAACCATAAATACTGAACAAACAAGAAAATGATAACATTCAACCGTTTGTCTTCGTTAACTATCAAATTAATTCACGATGGAAATGGCCGTGAAACAAACTTTGAAAGAGCAACAGTATTTACTGACGCTGAGGATGTGTTCCCTGCTGGTCCTGAGGATGATCAATCCTTATCTTGTTAGAGTATGCATTTCCTTGGGCTTATAAGGCTTTGTCAGGCGAACTCAGTTTCATCATAATTCTATACAATCCCTCCATAAGACTTTCCCAATAATACCTCCATAAAAATAGTACACAAGACTTATTGTCTTGTGGTTGCCTGGTTGCCCGCTTCTTGCAGGGTCTTCCAAAACTAAGATTCGGGTTAAATTTTTTTTATACACTAATAACTAACAGAGGCCGAGTCCGGCCGAGAAAAGCACTCATAGAGCATAGGGTAGAATAAATAACATGATTAAACAAACAAATATAACACACAAGAATTCTAGTGCAAGCTGGAGCACCACCAGAGACCAATTGCAGCCTTTAAATAAAAGGTTCGTATGGCAAAAGGGCACAATAAAAGGGCAATTTTTAAATAAAATGGCACCAATGACTGTTTTCTACAAGTACATTTATAGACTGCTTCTGAGAAGCTTTCTGTAAGCATTCTGTCGATTGTCAAGACAAAAAGAAACGAACTCGTAAATGTACCGCTTGCTGGAATTACCTGAAGAAAAGATTGCCTTGAAAAAAGTATGTAAAAGCATCTTTATTCGGCGCTACACATTCATTTGGAACCATCTCTCTGAAAAGGGTTTCCATCACAGGTTTTCCTTCAAGCAAAGATTCAACAGAAACACTGGTGAAAATGGGCAAAGGACTAAAGGACACCCTACACGGTCAATCATTTTGATCAAAAGGTTCCGTCAATCAATTGATTAAAGCATTATTGACCATTTAGGAACCTGTTTGACGCTTGAGTCAAGCGTTGACGGTGATATAGAAAGTTTGAATGACTCAATCGGTTCCTAGACGGTCAATCATTCTTTAATCTATTGATTGACGGGAACTTTTGATCAAAACGATTGACCGTCTCTTCCTCGTTTTCTTCCTTTCTTCGCAATATTATGTTTTATCAGGATTAGCCAGTGTGGTCTCCGAAATTATTTAAGGTCTGAAAACCAAAACTGAGAATACTAACTTGCTTGGTTAATAATAAAATTAGATTAAAGAATCATTTAATTAGTAACTATTAATTTAATTTAAATTCAGGGGTGGTGGCTTCTCTTTTCATTTTATTTATTTTTTATTTGGTTATTTTGAATTTATTGGGAGTTTTGTTTTTTTGTTACTATACGAAAAATTTAAGAGCAACCTTTTTATTCCAGTATCTGGAGGCAGTAGTATTTATTTATTGTTGAGTGTATAAACCCACACACGAATTATTCTCACCGTGGGTCATTAATTTGATAATTTTATGAAAACATTTTTTATTGATCAATAAAGAATTTGAACTTAAACTAGGAATACACATGCTGGCTTCGCTTTTCCTTCCACTCGGAGAATAAGTGGCGTCAAATGAGGGAGGGGGCAGAGAGACATTTAACCTCCCCCAATATTTTTGTCCCCCCCCTAGATTTTCAAAAATGTATTTCTTGGCATTTTCATTGAAAATAGCTTTTTTGTATTTTCATAAAAAAACAGGGATGTCCTCTAGATTTTGAGAAATACATTTTTAACCTTCCCCCCTTACATTTCAGTGAATTGGCGCCACTGCTAAGAATGTGCCACACGTTTCATACTTTTATGTTTGTAAGGTTACTCTACCATAGGTGTATTTTGAGGGGACAAGAGGGGCAGTTGCCCCCCCCCCCAATAACTTGGAAAATATTATAGTTTTTTTTTTAAGGAAACCTAAAAAGGATAATTGGTGACAAACTTGTTTATGTGTTGCTATTTTCATTTTTTTTTCAAAAAATAAAATTAGACTAGGTTACGGTACATTTCAAATTAACTTTCCATTAAACTGGCGTTGATGCTGCAAAAATTAGATAATACTAATTTTATTTGAAGTTTGTTAGGGTGATGTACTTAGTAGTACTTGAATCAAGACACAACCTGAGGAGCTTTCCCTGGCGCTAGTAGGCTACATGGCAGACGGTCAAAGGGACAGCAATTTCAAGAAAGGAGGGGTCTCATTGGCAGCCTTATTCTCAAATTCTCTTTGATTGACCTCCATTCGTCCATATTTTACTCGCCAACCCATAGCCACGATGCTGAATGAATTTAAAAGCTCTAAACAGAATAGTTATTTATCTGTCTTCGAGGCGTCCTACATCGTAACCTTTGAGGGGGGATACACCTTTTCCATTTTGTTAGCTAGTCTTAACTTGAGGACTAGGTTAAACTTCACTAGTGCGTTGTCGGACCGGTTTTTGGAGTCAGCACCTCCAAAAGGCTCTACAATTCATGATAGAGTTTCTCCAATGCCCACATATTGGGATATAGTCGACTTTGTGGTGCCCTCCATCTCTGGATCTTCATGTAATCTTTTGCAACGCTTTGTGCTTTAGCAGGGTATTGGCTATGACTAGGCTGTGCAGTTGAGCAAACTTCACGAGTTTTCACCCTTGCTTGCATCTATCACTGAATCCAAATGTACCTACAGCTCGTTCACTGTCTGCTTCACTGTTACCAACGTAGGCATAGGCGTTGAAATTGCCTACAATGATCATAAGGGCACACCTCGGTATAGATCTAACTAACTCCGTTAATTTAAAAAAAATCGTCTATTACGAATTCTTCAGAGATTCTCGTGGAAGCATATTTGACAATAACAGTTATATTAGATAAGTGGATCTTAAATCAGGCCATACCTACCGCGAGGAGATAGTTTGCCATTCAGGAGGCTGATTGCACGTCCTATCCTATACCGACTTGAACCGAACCATATTCTGGAATTAAGAAAGTGAAAGAGGCCGTGTCCATTAGGAGTAGGGGGATGTGAGAGAGATGGGAAATGGTACCTTTGTGAAGAAAATTTTATTCAAAAAGTCTGCCTTAATTACATTCATTGCGCCATCTGTCAGGTAGTATACATGTGTTTTCCTGAAGACATCATAAAATATTTTGTTTAGAGATTTTAGGTAAGAAGTTTTTACAACCTAGCTTCTGAACAGTTTGTTGTATGATAATGAGTGTGTTTTTGTCAGAAGCTGTGTTCTTTTGGCTCCAGAACACTGTCCAATGATTGATTTACGTTGCCATCTACAACTACTACTACTAACAATTCATCGCTGCACCAAGCCGCCTGAGGCCAACACAGCTATGCACGCTTCTCCTCCATTCCAATCTATTCAAAGCCTCCCTCTTTACACCCTCCCAGGAAATTCCGATTTCCTGTAAATCTATTATGACGTCCTCCCACCCCAACCGCGGACGACTTACTTTCCGTTTAGCCCTTGACGGTTGGCCGAAAAGGACAATCTTTGGCAATCTGTCATCCTTCATACGCAGAACGTGCCCTAGCCATTTTAACCTTTTTCTCATTATAACCCTAGAAAGCGGGATTAAACCACACTTTTCGTATAGCCTCCTGTTTGAAATACGGTCAGTAAGCCGGGTATCCAGAACAATCACGTAGGCAATTTCTCTAGAAAACATCTAGCAAGTCTTCATCCGCTTTTCGGAGCCCCTATGCTTCAGAGCCATATTTAACCATTGTCATCACTGTAGCTTCCAATATTCTAATCTTGCTTTGCAGTTTTATCTTCCTATTCTTCCAAACTTTTTAACTGTGAAAAAAACACCCTGAGTTTGACTAATAATACTACCAAAGTAAGTGAAGCTGTCCACCTGATCGATCTTTTCGTTACTAACGTCACCTTTTCATCTTCACTTATTCCCAGCCTTAGTGACTTAGTCTTCTTAACATTTATTTTCAAACCTATTCTAGCACTTTGAAATCGCAAAACCTCTAAAAGTTCATTCATTTTGCTCAAACTTTCATCTAGGATGCTTAAATCATCAGCATAATTTTAAGTCCAGGAGAGTTTTTTGCCCATTTTTGATTCTGTGGTCTCCCATTGCCTTTCCTGTGCTTCTTAAGACGGAGTTCATCAATATGAACCGCATAAAGGAGAATAGAAAATAACCCTGCTTATCTGCTGATTTAATACGAATCCAGCTACTAACCTCATTTCCTACCTTAACTGCAGCAGTGTTATTCTCGTACATAACACTAATCACTTTAATGTATTTGTCTGGTATACCATAAAACCTATGCTAAAGCTCTTCTATCAACGAAATCGAAACGTTGCCATCTAGTGATATAAAATTTAAACTTTGTGAAAAGTTTCCTGCTTAGGTAATCTGGGACATATGGTCCTGGACACCCTGGTGCACTTTTTATCAATTGTGGCCCAGATTACCCTCATATCTACATCATGCAACTCCAGCCAAAGGTCTAGGTGATATACATCAGAATATAATTCCAGTAGCATCTGTAGTTGCCTTTGCTTTTCCTTTTCCCTAGCATTCTCAATTTCGTCAGAATGCCTAAGAAGAGGAAGGTCGATCCATCTCTCTTTGCCTGGGATGAAGAAAACACGAAGGCTCCTGTAAATGCCCACTTGAAAGATGGTATGCCACACAGATCCGCAGCTACACTGTAAAATATTAAGAAGTTAACACGTTGTTGGTACACAAGTCATTTGCTGCATCATTGGAGGAAGAAAAAATGGCGTTTTGCTTCTCACTTAGCTATGATATAAATAAATTATTCACTTCTGAAATAAAAGAATCCTTCGAGTCTTATCTTCTGCTATCACTGCAAATGAACTATAGACTTACGAAAAAAAAACGGAAAAAGAAACTAGCCTGGGAATGTGCCAAAGCAAGCCAAGTGAAATCCCCCAAATCATGGGATCATAATGAAGCAGCAGCAGAAGACTGGTAAAAGGGGTTCAAGATGAGACACATTAAAATTTTCCTGCGCAGACCAGAAAGCAGTAGCCTTCATCGCAATCTTGGTTTCAGCCCTGATGCACTTGCCACATTCTATAAACAGCTGGAACAGCTATACTCAAATTATCATTTCCCAGCTGACCAAACTTACAACATGGATGAAACAGGCTTATCGTATGTTCAACAGAAATACCCGAAGGTTCGGAGCCCTAATGGGGACAAGCAGCTAGGAGCAACTACGTCACAGGAAAGAAGGAAACTAGTCACAATGGTCGGAACTCTCAATGCGATGTGGAGCTTTATTCCCGTGTACCTTCTCTTTGGAAGGACTGGCTTCGTGGAAAGGCTCTTGGATGGTGCTCCGCCAGGAACAAAGGCTGTTACGAGTGAAAAACAAGAAATGCATGGATTATGACAGGACTATCTCTTGGCTACTTTTGCCCCTTCAAAAGGTATGTGCCATACTCCACTAAGGAACCAGCTCTTCTGCTCATGGATAACCGTGATAGTCACATGAGCTATGACTTAATTTCTGCTGCAAAGGAGATGGGTTTGCAAATTCTTGCATTCCCTCCACACGCATCAATTAAGCTACAGACCCTTGATGTAACCATCTATTCACCATTAAAAAGTTATTTTTACCAAGCTATTGAAAACTTGCTTAGAAAGCATCCTGGAAGACCAGTCACAGAATACAAGATCTCTGAACTTCTTGGGGTTGCCTTCCCAAAAGGTTTCTTGCCATTGAGCATTATGAATGGCTTTTCTAAACTGGGAATTCATCCCTTCAATCCAGATGTGGAAGAGGCTGTAAGAGAACCTCCTGAGGAGATAAAGCATGGTGATTTTGTACTTGTTGTATATGCTACCAAGAAAAGTTCAGAGTATTATTCCGGCAAGGTCTTGGAGGTTCAAATGGAAGGATATAATGTGAACTTTCTGAAACGAAAGCTCCCTACTTGCAAGATCATATTTCAAGAGACAAAGGACGAGGGCTTCATGAAAGACAAGCGAAATTGCCTTATGCCTACCCAAAACCTAATCTAAGTGGTGGCAAAGAACTTGAAGCAAAAGCACTGAACTTTCACAGCATGCTTTTGAGTGAATAATGTTGCAAGCTTCTGTTTTATATGTTTATCGTAATAGGAGTATATTGTAGGTGCTTATGATGTTATAACAGGCCTGATTGATCAGGGCTTACCTGTGGATGTCTTGTTGCTTGACCTTACAAAAGCATTTGACAAAGTTCCACATCCACACTTGAACAAAAAAACTTATCTAATGTGGAATTAATGGAGACCTTGTGGGCTAGATCTCAGCTTTCCCTACAGATAGAACACAGAGAGTGAGGCTTTCTGCTAATGGAGGGGAATTGATCCTCTCTGAGCGATGAAGATTCGCCAGTGGTACCCCGCATGGTAGTGTCTTAGGACCCTTCCTGCTCAATATCTATATAAATGATATTTTTCAATTAACTAAAAATCAGCTAACTCTCTATGATGACGACTCAAAATTGTTTTGTGCAGTGAATCATGAGTCACTAGAAGCAGATCTCGACGATATTCACAACTGGGAAGCAACATGGCACATGAGCTTCAATACTGACAAATGTAGTTCTATTCATTTTGGCAACTCCAACCCAGGGTTCAAATATACTATGGTAAATCCAGCTGTAAATAAGATTCAAGAGCTGCAAAGTGTGGATGAAGAAAGGGATCTTGGAATCATAGTTGACAACCAGTGTAAATTCCATTTAAACTGCAAGAAGACTCATGCAAACTATGTGTCTCATGCAAACTATGTCCTAGCACTCTTAAAGAAAACTATATCCAATAGGTCTCTCTGTATTTTTGTGAGGCTGTACAAGACCCTTGTCAGACCAATAATTGATTTGGAATGTTTATAGTATCACCAGAATACTGGGGTGATATTCAGCTTCTGGGAGGAGTACAAAGGAGAGCCACAAAGGCAGTATCTAAGATGAGAGACAAGCCTTACGATGAATGTTTAAAGGAGCTTAAATTATCTACACTGGTTTACCAATGATGAAGAGCTGATGTGCTCGTGACACATAAGTTTATTTCATAAGACCCCCCCCCCAATTCATTTGCTAATTTCCCAAAATATTGGCACTGACAGGGGGGGGGGGACTTTCAAAGAAGCTGTTCAAACCATCTGTCAAAATTCGACACCGACAACCAGGGGCGGATCCAGGATTTTTGTTCGGGGAGGGGCGGGGGGGTACTAATTTTCGACTCGGTTTTCGACTAATTTTACTAATTTTCGACTCTGTCAAAAATTTCGGGGGGGGGGGGGGGGGTTCAAACCGGGTAACCCCCCCCCGGGATACGGCCTTGCCGACAACAGTTTTTCTCCTGCCTCGTAGTAAACCACTGGAATAGTCTGTCAAATAAAACAGTCTCAGCACCCAATAATGAAGTGTTCAAGAAGTCCTTGGATGTTGAATGGACTGGTGTTTTCTGGAAGTACAATTCGGATGCATTGGATGTTTAATCATTCACATCATCAAGTATGGAGCATGTAACAGATTATGATGGATCTTAATTTGCTCCGAAGTGCAAATTAAGGTAATTTAATAAATTATATTTGGTAAAAAGAGTTCTGTGTCCCAGAGTAGCTTCCAGATTGTCCCAGAGTACCCAGGGGTCTGGGTACTCTGGGACAAAAGAAGGGGGTTATGAAAATTGTTGATACCGAAACAGCTGATCAAGGGAATAACCTGCAAAAAAAATCTGTGAAAAAGCCCAATTAGTTCCATTTAAGCAAGTAGCAAAATCATGTAATTTGACGAAAGCCTTCTCCAGATATCTGCCATAAACTTGAACATGTCCCAGGGTCAAGGCCGTATCCAGAGGGGGGGGGGGTTTACCCGGTTTGAACCCCCCCCACTCGAAATTTTTGACCGAGTCGAAAATAAGTCGAAAATTAGTAAAACCTAGGTAATAATCAGTAAAATTAGTCGAAAACTGATTCAAAAATTAGTAACCCCCCCCCCGAAAAAAAATCCTGGATCCGCCCTTGCCCAGGGTACCCACATCTTCCCTAAAGTCCATGTTATATTGTAGTGTTCGGATTCTCCAGCAATAGAAGTTCGTATCGCCAAACACTTCATTGAGCCAACATTCCAGCACCCCACACTCATGGATTTTCTTTATTTAATTTAATGGAGGACCGGCTCGCTGACTTTTTACCGGGGTCACCGGAGCCTCTGGCGCATCGCTTGCTGGGATACCGTTGATTTCAGATTTCAATTAATATTGTCCGCTTTTTCCATTAATTCAAGGGAATAGGTTTAACCGCCTGATCTCCAATCCCGAACGGCAGTCCTTCCGCATGTTAACCGGAATCTGTCACAGGATAGGTCGACAGAACGGTTGCGATCCTTCTGCCACGGTGAGACCAGGCAGCTATGGATTTCTCGGTAAGGGGCTAGGGACCAAGGTATCCCCGTGACTCGTGCATGCCATGCACTCTGGGCGCCAAGAATCCGCCAGTAAGCCTCAGACATCAACCCAACGGACGGGAGCGGAATCAGGACAGCCAACTTAATATAATAACCTTGTTTGATGTGCGGGTATTGTTTATTATGTATTGTGCAATCTATTTTTTTAATTAACCGTGTAGCGTATTTGCTAAATAATAACTTTTATTCGTTACCACTTGAAGGAAACTATACTTTCAATAACCTAGGCAGGCCAGACCAACTTTACTTTTTTATTCTTTGGTGCTGGGTATCCATTATAAAATCATTTCCGAAAATAAATTTTCAGACAGCTTAAAAACACGTTTAGGATTGCATTTCCAACAATTTTCCAGGGCAAATCCCCCCGAATACTCAATTTTTCCTTAAGAACATCTCAAACTTCCTTGACGTGGACCCCCTCTTGCCCCCCTCCTCCCTATTGAAATCCTGAAATTACGCCCATGTATACGATTAGATTGACTTTGAAATGATTTCATACTGGGTAGACAGAACAAAAAAAAACATAAGTGGATGATCTACAGTCTAGGCCAAATATTTGCCGGGGAAGGTGTTTTGGTCCTACTTAAACTCCTTCCTTACTTGTAATGTTTGAAAGAAATTCTAGGTTAGGGTAAAATTCTAATTTAGATTTTCCCTACGATGGAAAACTGGGTCAATATATACCAAATCATATTATTGAGTTAGGACTAAAGTGAATACACCATTTGATGCCTTTTTTTATGCTGATTACGAATATAATAAGCATTTCTATTGGTGATAAATTTCAGCCCCCCCCCCCCTATATATGCCAATTCAGGGTTAGGTATAGCCTATATAGGGTCGTAATCAGCATAAAAAAAGGCATCGAATGGTGTATTCACTTTATTTGAAACTCAATAATATGATTTGGTATATATTGACCAACAGCTGACATAGGTGAGTGAAACTCATGAATGCATCCAGAGCATTAATGATCTCCTGGAAAGGCTTTTTGAAGCCCAGACCTCCGCTACTTGTCCCTCTAAAGGGCATTGACCTTTTAGGATATTTTATAACATTTGTCTTATGAAAGTGAAATCTCGCAAAATAGATCTTCCACTCAAATGGGGCACAAGATAAGTGTTTGAGGCTTCAACCTATGCTCAATCCCAATTTATAAGGTTTTAAAGATCTATAAACTCTGTTTCTTAAATTTGTGAAGACACCACTGAAATGGCCTAAACTTCCAATAAAGTAACAGAAATTGCATGTTCAAAAACTAATGTCAATGAAAAGGAGATTGAAAACTCAGAATTAGCCAAAGGTAAAACGTTTTTCGTCAAAATTTAGATATGTTAGGCTATATCCAGAGAAACCTATCATGTATGTAATCTTCTAAGCCAACTAGAAAAGAAGACATATGCTAGCAGCTTGGCAATATCTTCACGGGGGATATTTTATTTCAGGTCCTGGAGACTTTCCTGAAAGTTTCACTTACCTAACTCAACTACTTTCCATGATAGGAAGAAGCTCTTAAGCCAGAATGTTACAAACTCTAGATTGATTTGGGTCTTCACTTTTCACTTCCAGTAAAAAGATAAATTTGGCTCATAATCCTGTTCAAATGCTAGGCTATGAATAGGGGTGTAATTTATTATTGGGCAAGGGGACGGCAACTGCCCCGTCCAGACCCAGTTTGTCCCCCCCCCCAGCTGAAATTTATTTTCTTTAAAAATCTTGTCAAAACTAAGATAAGTCTACATAATTTAAGCCTCCAGAGAAATGGGTCAATTTCCTTTAGTATACCTTTGCCTTATGGTAGCCAACTATATGGATCATCTTTACTTTATTTGGGAAAATTGGCTCCACCTTTACTCCCCCCTCAGGATTTTGACAAAATCACGATCACACCACTGACTATGAATAGGCTATCTGACCAAGATCCGTAGTATAAGACAATCAGATTCCAGGCAACACTAGAAGAAATAGAAATATTTAGGCTAAGACCAGGGGTGGATCCACGACTGTTTTAGGGGGGGGGGGCAAAATAGGTTGATACGATAAACTTTCGCTAGGAGCAAGTTTAATTAACGCAATCTTGCTTTAATTAAGTAAATTACACTACTTTGGACTATGTTAGGGGGAGAGGGCCCCCCCCATGGATCCACCACTGGCTAAGACATGTCTATCTATAGGCCAACCTGTCTTCACAAAACCTTTGAAAGATTAGTGTATTATATTAGTAGGGAAGAAGAGCTTAAAATCATCGGTAAATTTTTACTGTGCCTATTATTGAGTTGCAAATAGCCTAAAGTGAATATACCACTGGATGCCTTTTTTTATGCTCTTTACAAATATAATAGGCCTAATCATTTTTGTTGGAAATGAATTTTAGCCCCCACCCCTATCTATACCAATTCAGGGTAGCCTATATATTTGCACATTAGGGGATGGGGGTAAATTTTATTTCTGATTTAAATGAGAGGTAAGTTTAAACTTTCTGCCACCCACCCCCACCCCCCTAATGGGCAAATATATACCTAGAATTGTATCCTCAATCTAAATATAGCCTAACATGCACTTGCATCCCAAATGAACTTTACTCCCATATTAGCCATGTGATGGATGTCTGGCCACCAACATAGCATTATATACATATTAGCCTAGATTGTATCAAATACTTCTCAAATACTGGGATTAATCCATTAATTAACAAACCTAAGTTAGTCACCAATTTGTAGGTGAACTGGACTTTAAACCGAATGAATAACATTCTCCTATTCAAATTATCGATCTTCAAACATCGGACGATTTTTCCTCCTCTTTCATTGGCTAGAAAACGTGACGTCACAATTGAGGAGCATCAACTTTAAAAAGCCGGTTTTTTTTATATCACTGGCAATCTATAGGGTCTGAGTTAGTAAATTAACATAATACTATACTTCATTGATGCGCTTGGGTTTCCCCCGTTTTGTGAGTTTCGGCTATGGTGGTTCAAAAGCAGTTAAGTCACAAAACGGTACTTGTCAATTAGCCGGAACCCACGTGATAATGCGAAGAAGTCAAGTTTGGTTGATGCTAATGAAATAAAACAAAATATGATGAAAATAAAATAGTTTAGAAACAAATTTGGGCTATATATTTGCGCATTAAGGGTGTGGGGGTAGAGCATAGCATATATTAAATACGTAACCTAACCTAGGTACCTTTTTACCCTAAACCCTAAAAAACAAAAATTTAAATATTGTAAACGCAATGACAAACCACGGTTTGCGATCCAAAGAAACCCGTTTGACTAGTTTCTTAAGCATCTTCCGCATACAATATATCGCTTGGGTTCCGGCTAATTGACAATTACCCACAAAACTTGCGAAAAATTTCAAAGATTGCGAAAAAAAATATACAAGTTCTTGTGTTTCTGTCAGTAATTTTCAGTTTGTAGACAGGAAGAGTGTGGCCTAGGACCTCCTGATGTGGAACAATCAGTTGATGTAAAAATGATAGAGGCATGGGCCATCTTCAGCCTTACAAAGCATAAAAGCAAACGTAAAGCCTGGTGTTATCAGGGATAAATCGCTTCAGCCTAAGACCAGGCACACATGTAGGGTGGGTGTCTTCAGTTCTCTTGCCCTCCCCCTTATATTTTTCTAATAGATTTTTGGGTCTTAATATATGCTCACCTATATTTAAGCTTTGTTTGAATCTATTCTCCAATGAATTTTTGGGCATCCTCATTAATAAATTCCTTTGTATGAGTCTCACTAAGGACCTGATTCGTTCTTCTGAGAAAATAAAAAAAAAACACCTTCATATCCAAAGTTAGCAAAAAAAAACAAATGAATGTGGATTGACAGTTTATCTTATATAAGCTACTGATGTTCACACCTGAAAGTCTTAATAATTTTGAATTTACAAAAGTTATAAAAAGTCAACAAGATTAAAATGTATTTTGTTTTCAATATAGCCTACATTTATCAGTATACATACACTATCAGTATCAGGGGCGGATCCAGAATTTTTTAGGGGGAGGGGGGGGGCAAAATAGGTTGAGCCGATAAAAAAATTTAGGGGGCGCAAAATAGGTTGATCTGATAAAAAAAACTTGGGGGGCGCAAAATAGGTTGATCCTAAAAACTTGTGGTAGGAGCAAGCTTAATTAACGCAAACTTGAGTTAATTAATTAAATTACCCAACTTTCGATTACGCTCGGGGGGCGCGCGCCCCCCGCGCACCCCCCCCCCCCCCTCTGGATCCGCGACTGATCAGCATACATAAGAGCATATCTGCATTTGGCAGACTTCCCATTCTTTTTCTGGAAAGACGTCTAGCTGGGAAATAGATAAAAAAATTTCACATCTTCATTTAATTTATTTTAAAATTAAAGGCATCGTCCCTGGAGACCCTCCACTCGGTTTTGCCACTGTGCGTTTTTTAATTTGTTGTATAGATTGGCGGCACAAGGTACTTAAAACTACCCGGTACTTAGGTGTAATAGCGACCCCACTCATGGGCGTAGGGAGGGGGAGGCAGGGGGCAGCTACCCCCCCCCCCTAGACCTTCAGATTTACATTAGATATGGCTGAAAAAGCAGACGGTTGGAAAAGCAGTTGATAAAAGGTAGACGGTTGAAAAAACTGGAAATAAACAGAAATTTATTCAAAGAAATTTATTCAATTCAAACAAGAAGCAATCATCCATAATGTCTTGGAAAGATTTAGCTGTAATCCAAAAAGATTAATGGTGAAGCATATTGATGATTTACAATTTTTGGCGATTACTTATTAATAAGGATTTCATAAGTATGATAGAACTTGCTGGCAATGTAAGGTTTTGTGAACTGGCAGTACAACTTCAGTCCCCCCCCCACCGCCCTTCATCACAGAAGTGGCTGCCCCCTTCCCTAGGCAAGAAGCTACGTACGCCCATGCCGAAACAACTTCATCTCCCCCTCCATCAAACTATCGACTGCCCCCCCTAGACAATATGCTGCCTACGCCCATGACCCCACTCAAGTTCTTGATCTGAGTTGATTTGTTAGGTCTGAGAAAACTGGTTTAGCTGTTTGTATTCGGAAACAATTAGCTTAGACTCAGTGAAAAAACTACGATGTAGGTACATTTTAATTGGTACTTTCCCATTATATGGGCCTTTCTAAAAAGTTAAGTTTGGTTACTGCTAATGAAATAAAATAAAATAGGATGAACATATAATAGTTTAGAAACAAATTTGGGCTATATATTTGCACATTAGGGGGGGGGGGGGTAAAGCATAGAATATATTAAATACGAAACCTAACCTAACCTAGGTATATTTTTCTCCCCGAAACCCCAAAAAACGACAGTTTAAATATCGTATACGCAATGAAAACCACGCTATGCATTCCATTACTCTATAGCAGTGTCTTGAATTAACCCGTCAAAAACGGTTTTTCATGACTAGTTTCCTTGTAAAGGCCCATATAATGGGAAAGTACCTTTTAATTAAATATTTATTATGTAGAGCTGGTATTTTGGTTAGGTTAGGTTACCTAACTAAGGTATTTAGTACAATTCGTTCTGAGTAGAAGGGCCATAATGACTCCCACGCGACACCACTGCTGCCATCTACAATTTAGTCTAACGCTGTACGAACATAATTTATTGAAGGATTATCGATCGAGTCTAATGATGCCAAGGTCAATTGATTTATTGTTGTTCGTCCAGGTGTAATGACACAGGGGGTGATTTACATTATCGATGGGGAATGTATTGATCTAGGACAAGTGAATTTCCGAGAAATTGATTACACATAATTTATTCAAGGATGATTGATCTAGGACTCAAGGGGGAAGTGAATTTCCGAGAACTTGATTTACATAATCGGTGGGGACTGTATTGATCTAGGACTCGAGGGGGGAAATGGATTTCCGAGCACTTGATTTACATAATCGGTGGGGAATGTATTGATCCAGGACTCGACTAGGACAAGTGAATTTCCGAGAAATTGATTTACATAATCGAGGGGAATTATTGATTTACGAAAGGGGAATAGAGAAACAAATATGGCTTCTTTGATCTTAGGTCTGAGGGATAAACGGTCTTTACGTCAGAGAGAAAAATTAATATTCTATTTTTAAATATCTTGGTATTTTTAATATCTTGGAATTATGCGGGAGTCTAAAGAGATAGAAATTCTATTTTTAAATACGGCTTCTTTGATCTTTAGGTCACAGAGATAAATTAATATTCTATCGAAACCTTAATAGTGTAGCTAGAAACATCTATGAGATGAAGATATTAACGCGTGAAAGGGTTTCCTAGGAATTTCAAATGTGACAGCGCAGGGATGCCAAAACAAAAGGAACACACAAAAATTACGCTTAGGGGATTATTTGGGCGAAACCGTTTTAGACATTTTAGGGAATTATTTGGGCGAAATAGTTAGAGACATTTTAGAAAATGATTTTAGAAGATGATTTAGAAGATGATTTGGGGTGAAACTCTGGTCGTTATAATACACAAGTTCCGTTTGAACAATGTTGTGAGGTCCTCTACCCCAAACCCAAAGGGCCCCCCCAACCTCAATGACCCCCCTGGGGCCCCTGAGCCCCTAAATGCCCCCGGGCCCCCAAATTCCCCCGGGCCCCTAAATGCCTCCCAGACCCTCAAATGCCCCCCGAACCCCCCAAAGGGTCCCCAAAGGCCCTCTGGGCCTTCAAAGGCCCCCAGGTCCCCAAAGACCACCCGGCCCCCCAAGGGCCCCCGGGCTCCCACATTTTTTAATATTTTTTATTCTATTTGTTTGCATGTCTGGGTTGATGTTTGCAAGTTCAAGAATTTGTCTTTGTTGGTTTGAATTTCTAAAGTGTCTGTCATTCTCGGCTTGTGTGTCCGATTCAATTTGTTGGCCAGTCTGGGTTGGTGTTTGCAAGTCCAAGAATTTGTCTTTGTTGGTTTGAATGTCTAAAGTGTCTGTCTTTCCCTGTTTGGGTGTTTGATTCTATTTGTTTGCATGTCTGGATTGGTGTTTGCAAGTCCAAGAATTTATCTTTGTTAGTTTGAATGCCTAAAGTGTCTGTCTTTCTCTTTTTGTGTGTCTGATTCTATTTGTTGGCATGTCTGGGTTGGTTTTTGCAAGTCCAAATATTTGTCTTTGTTGGTTTGAATGTCTAAAGTGTCTGTCTTTCTCTGTTTGGGTGTTTGATTCTATTTGTTGGCATGTCTGAGTTGGTGTTTGCAAGTCCAAGAATTTGTCTTTGTTGGTTTGAATGTCTAAAGTGTCTGTCTTACTCTGTTTGTGTGTCTGATTCTATTTGGTTACATGTCTGGGTTGGTGTTTGCAAGTCCAAGAATTTGTCTTTGTTGGTTTGAATGCCTAAAGTGTCTGTATTTCTCTGTTTGTTTGTCTGATTCTATTTGTTTGCATGTCTGGGATAGTGTTTGCAAGTCCAACTATTTGTCTTTCTTGGTTTGAATGTCAAAAATGTCTGTCTTTCTCTGTTTATGTGTCTGATTCTATTTGGTTACATGTCAGGGTTGGTGTTTGCAAGTCCAAGTATTTGTCTTTGTTGGTTTGAATGTCTGAAGAGTCTGTCTTTCTCTGTTTGTGTGTCTGATTCTATTTGTTTGCATGTCTGGGTTGATGTTTGCCAGTCCAAGTATTTGTCTTTGTTGGTTTGAATGTCTAAAGTGTCTGTCTTTCTCTGTTTGTGTGTCTGATTCTATTTGTTTGCATGTCTGGGATTGGTGTTTGCAAGTCCAAATATTTGTCTTTTTTGGTTTGAATGTCTAAAGTGTCTGTCTTTCTCTGTTTGTGTGTCTGATTCTATTTGTTTGCATGTTTGGGTTGGTGTTTGCAAGTCCAAGTACTTGTCTTCTTTGGTTTGAATGTCCAAAGTGTCTGTCTTTCTCTGTTTATGTGTCTGATTCTATTTGTTTGCATGTCTGGGTTGATGTTTGCAAGTCCAAGTATTTTGTCTTTTTTGGTTTGAATGTCTAAACTGTCTGTCTTTCTCTGTTTGGGTGTCTGATTCTATTTGTTTGCATGTCTGGGTTGGTGTTTGCAAGTCCAAGAATTTGTCTTTGTTTGTTTGAATGCCTAAAGTGTCTGTCTTTCTCTGTTTGTGGGTCTGATTCTATTTGTTTGCATGTCTGAGTTGGTGTTTGCAAGTCCAAGAATGTGTCTTTGTTGGTTTGAACGTCTAAAGTGTCTGTCTTTCTCTGTTTGGGTGTTTGATTCTATTTGTTTTCATATCTGGGTTGGTGTTTGCAAATCCAAATATTTCTCTTTGTCGATTTGAATGTCTAAAGTGTGTGTCTTTCTCTGTTTGTATGTCTGATTTTAAGTGTTTGCATTTCAGGGTTTCTGTTTGCAAGTCCAACTATTTTTCCTTGTTGGATTTAATGTCTAAAGTGTCGGTCTTTATCTGTTTGTTTGTCTGATTCTATTTGTTGGAATGTCTGAGTTGTTGTTTGCAAGTCCAAGTATTTGTCTTTGTTAGTTTGAATGTCTAAAGTGTCTTACGTGCACGCACACACGGAAACATCAAAACCATGGGGTTCTCCTACATGATGAATCTGAAATTTTAATTTTCAAGGATATTCTTTAACCTTTTAGAGTTAACTTACCCTTTTAGGGTTGACCTTTTAGGGTTCTCCGACATACTGAACCTGAAAGTGTGTTCTCAGAAATACTGACTCTGAAAGTGTAATTTTCATGGAGATTATTTGGACTTTTGGGGTTAGGTTAGGTATAAATAAATACTAATAAATAAATAGAAACATTTCTCCATGTTTAAGTTAGGTTAGGTTAACTTATCATGAGCAAAGTCAACCTGGGGAGATTTTCCGGCGAGTATGGCTAAGTTAGGTTAGGCTAGATTAAGTTAGGTTAGGTTAGCCTACGTACGCGCGCTTACGTAGGCTAACCTAACTTAACCTAACCTAACCTAACTTAATCTAGCATAACCTAACCTAACCAAACCATACTCGCCGGAAAATCTCCCCAATTCGACTTTACTCAGGATAAGTTAACCTAACCTAACTTAAACATGGAGAAATGTTTCTATTTACTTATTAATATTTATTTATACCTAACCTAACCTAACCCCAAAAGTCCAAATAATCTCAATGAAAATTACACTTTCAGAGTCAGTATTTCTGAGAACACACTTTCAGGTTCAGTATGTCGGAGAACCCTAAAAGGTCAACCCTAAAAGGGTAATTTAACTCTAAAAGGTTAAAGAATCTCCTTGAAAATTACAATTTCAGATTCAGCATGTTGGGGAACCCCATTTTTTTGATGTTTCCGTGTTTGCGTGCACGTAAGACACTTTAGATATTCAAACCTACAAAGACAAATAGTTGGACTTGAAAACACCAACCCAGACATGCAAACAAATAAAATCATACACATAAACCAAGAGAGCCAGACAATTTTGACATTTAAATCAAAAAAGACAAATATTTGGACTTGCAAACACCAACCCAGACATGCAAACAAATAGAATCAGACACACAAACAGAGAAGGACGGACAGTTTAGACATTCAAACCAACAAAGACAAATACTTGGACTGGCAAACATCAACCCAGACATGCAAACAAATAGAATCAGACACACAAAGAGAGAAAGACAGACTCTTCAGACATTCAAAGCAACAAAGACAAATTCTTGGACTTGCAAATACCAACCCTGACATGTAGCCAAATAGAATCAGACACCCTTTCCCGCGTTAATCTCTTCATCTCATAGATGTTCCTAGCTACACTATTATGGTTTCGATAGAATATTAATTTTTCTCTGTGACCTAAAGATCGAAGAAGCCGTAATTAAAAATAGAATTTCTATCTCTTTAGACTCCCGCATAATTCCAAGATAACAAGTGATGTCATTTCTAATTCCTGACTCTAAAGATCAATGAAAGCCATATTTAAAAATAGAATATTAATTTTTCTCTCTGACCTAAAGACTGTTTATCCCTCAGACCTAAGATCAAAGAAGCCATATTTGTTTCTCCATTCCCCTTTCGTAAATCAATAATTCCCCTCGATTATGTAAATCAATTTCTCGGAAATTCACTTGTCGTAGTCGAGTCCTGGATCAATATATTCCCCACCGATTATGTAAATCAAGTTCTCGGAAATCCATTTCCCCCCTCGAGTCCTAGATCAATACAGTCCCCACCGATTATGTAAATCAAGTTCTCGGAAATTCACTTCCCCCTTGAGTCCTAGATCAATCATCCTTGAATAAATTATGTGTAATCAATTTCTTGGAAATTCACTTGTCCTAGATTAATACATTCCCCATCGATTATGTAAATCACCCCCCCCCTGTATCATTACACCCTGACGAACAACAACAAATCCATTGACCTTGACATCAGCCATTAGACTCGATCGATAAACCTTGAATAAATTGTGTTCTAACAGCGTTAGACTAAATTGTAGATGGCAGCAGTGGTGTCGCGTGGGAGTCATTATGACCCTCCTACTGTTCTGGACGGCCTGCTTTCCATAATCCAACTCTACTTTAATCCATGGGCATCAGCGGGGGGGGGGGGCTGGGGGGCAGGGCCCTCCTGGAAGTTTTAGACTATAAAGAAGCCAAAGGAAAGAGAGCAAAATAGGGGAAAACCATGGAAAAATGTTTGTTGTCCCATTGTTGGCTGCCTGCCAATAAATTTTTACCCATAATAAGGAAAATATAAGCTCTAATTTGTGACTGAGTAACATCTAACCAGTTTTCAACAAAAAATCTTCGGCACTGGTTCATTATATATAACACAGCGCTATAGGCTGTGCAAAGAAATACAAATGGAAACCCGTCAAAAGGGTTTTTGCAAGAGATAATGGATTGCAAAGCGTGAATTCTTATCCCGTTTACAATATTTAAACTGTTGTTTTTGGGGTTAAAGGGGGGGGAGGTATCTAGGTTATGTTAGGTATTTAATTTATGTTATGCTTTACCTCTTACCCCCTAATGGGCAAATATATAGCCCAAATTTATTTCTAAACTATTATATTTTCATCCTATTTTATTTTATTTCATTAGCAGTAACCATACTTGACTTCTTTCGTGTGTTATATATTATGCACCAGTACCAAATTTTCTATATGATTTGGTTAGAGCAATAAAAAAAATACAAAAAAAATCTTCATAATCATAGTAGCCTACTGAATGGTAAATAAATAACAACCCTTGTCAATAACGAAAGTATAAGATCCTAACTATTGATAGCGTGCACTCAAAGAATCAGCTTTTTATGGTGATCTTAAATTTGTATTTGTTTATTAGTAGTTAGTGCAGTTATTAGACCACAAGAAAGTTCGTATAATTATAGATAACACAAGGAAAACAACTTAATAAGAGGCAATATCGGTATGAATATGCCGTCAACTATTACATGCATTGCAAGAGTAGGCCTACCCATGAGCTGATATATGAAGCCACTATAACCAGAAATGTTTCCGCTGAACGGAATGCTAAGAATTTCTGTATTTTCCCCCTGAACGGATAAGTTTTTTGCTTTTTATTATTAATTTTTTCATTGTTTCTAGGAGTGATTGTTTTTATCTATTTTTCACTTTGAAAAAGATTAAATTTTTTACGGTTATGAAGTATAAAGGTATCAAATATAGGCCTACTGGCTTTTGACATTCAAAATTAAATCAAAAATTTTTTAATTAAAAAAATTTATTAGATTTTCTTAATCTTCCTTTTGATGTTTTACTTTGAAAAAACTACTCTGATAACGCGTTACTTTTTAAAACACTGAGTCTAAAGGCATAAAATGGTTCTAGGCGTTTATCCCCCCGGCGATTACCATCCCAGAAAATTCCCCCCCCCCCCGCAGAAAATACCCCGCGCAGACAATAGTAGAGTGCTAACTTATACTTCTATGGAACTATGTTCCTTCCCGTGCTATTCTAGTACACTATCTTCCTTCCTGTGCTATTTGCTTACTTTACGTTCCTTGGCACCTTTCCAGAGCATGTACTTATGGATTTGCTTGGTTTATGCTCCTTCCTATGCTATTCTAAAAATTTATGGTCCTTCCTATGCTATTCTAAGGGTTTATGTTCCTTCCAATGCTATTCTAAGGGTTTATGTTCCTTCCTATGCTATTCCAAGGGTTTATGTTCCTTCCTATGCTATTCTAAGGGTTTATGTTCCTTCCTATGCTATTCTAAGGGTTTACGTTCCTTCCTATGCTATTCTAAGGGTTTATGTTACTTCCTATGCTATTCTAAGCGTTTATGTTCCTTCCCATGTTATTCTAAGGGTTTATGTTCCTTCCTATGCTATTCTAAGGGTTTGTGGTCCTTCCCATGCTATTTGGGGACACTATGTTCCTTCCTATGCTATTCTAAGGGTTTATGTTCCTTCCTATGCTATTCTAAGGGTTTGTGTTCCTTCCTATGCTATTCTAAGGGTTTATGTTCCTTCCAATGCTATTTGGGGACACTGTTCCTTCCAATGCTATTCCAGGAGCTTATGTTCCTTCCTATGCTATTCTACACACCTGTTCCATTTCTTTGAAGTATGTGCTATCAGACTGGTTTTTCTGAGTTTTTGGACAATTGCCTTAACTCGAGAGTAGTTTTTTATTAATGCGTCGTTGCTAATTAAAAAATTGGATACTACAATCAGAATTTTTTGATTTACATTTGCAAAAAGGGATAAGGGATTCGCGAATTTGAGTTTACGAACGATCGTATTTGAATAATATGGAAAAAAACCGAGGTGGATAATATTTGTGAATTGGATTGTATGAAGATGGATAAAAGGTGTTAAAGCGATTAGAACTTAAGGTAACCTCAATGGCGTTTTAACAGTGTTGTCAGTTTAAAATAGAGTCTAACGTTATAGTATACTACAAAGTTGATACTAAGAGAGATGTAGATGGCAAGAAAACAATTTTAATAATGGATAGCTTTACTTCTTCGATGTGTTCTGCATAATACACAAGTGACGTTTGAACAGTGTTGTCAGTTTAAAATAGAGTCTAACGTTATAGTATACTAAAAAGTTGATACTAAGAGAGATGTAGATCACAAGAAAATAATTTTAATAATGAAATTCAGAACAAACCTTAGAAATCCTTGCAAATCAAGTAGTAAGGTGTATGTGAGTACGAACCATCAAGGATCATAAGCACAAACGACCCTAACCAGCAGAGACCTCAACCCCCCAAAAGTCCCCTATCCCCAAACTCCAAGGGGGCCCCTCCCCTCCAACTTTTTGGCCCCCTCCCCATTTTTTTGGATTTTTTTTTGAATTTTTTTTTAACTTTTTTTATTATTTTTTTAACATGAAACATTTTTTTCAACTTTTTTTTACATGACTTCGAATGAGATAAAACACTTAAAATAAAAAAAAATCACATTTAATATTTTCTTAATTCAAAATGAGAATGGTATAGACATATTAGTCATGACCTTTACTATTAGAAAAATAATTTTTGTAGTAGCACTTTTTTTTATTGGACTAAAATTTTTTGGACTTCAAAATTATTCTTACGTATCTTAAAATGACATAAAATATGCTTACGGCTCTAATAATTTTACTCTAAGCTTGCTCAGAGACACGATGCGGCTTTCCCACTGGTACTTTATGGCGGGTTATCGACACTACCTAGTTTATTACATGTATTAAATCAATGTTTTTCTACGCGATGGAACGGTAAACACATAGGTCATATCTTTAAAAATAGTGAAGATGGAGCATTTTAATAGAGTGTGTTCACATGACCATGTTATTATAGCATTGAAAGTCAAAAGGGAGGAGCATTTAAACCATAATACTATAGCAAGTAGTAGCGCTATTGGAAACGTATGCGTGCATTGTTAATGAAATAAGGAATTAAATCTCATTGAAGCAATGAAAAAATTCTTCTCTTACACGGGTTTATATGGGAGTCTCTGATCCCGAGAGATGATTGCACTCAAGGAGAATGCCAACATAAAAATAATCGTTGATGATAGAGGACAATTCCTTGCTACTGTTGCAGGTAACACATTACCTGCTGATACATCCTATCGTCAGCTTTCGGGTATTAGCATTCAACGGAAGATCAAAAAAAAGAAAGGCCTACTCTTCTACTAATATCATAAACCATATCTTGTCTACGTGCCGAAACTGTTTCCTGTGTAAAAACAATGTGATAATAGACAGTGAAATTGCCAGAAAAATAAAAAGGGCATTGGTAGAAAATATCACTATGGAATATAAAGATGAATCGATGAAAAACAAAGTACCAGCAAACGTTACTGCCATTCATCAAACAGTCAATGAACCAAATAATAACAAAGACGAAAAGCATATTGAGCCTGTCGATGACACACCAGTAAAAATTTGTGTATGACTCAAAATGGAATAATGATTATTCTACTGATTACGAACTAAGAGAAGACAATAACTACAATATCAAGAGAGAACATGGTAAACTATTTTATGGAACGGATTCAAAATATGCATTCTTTGTCGGATATGTTGGATAAAATTGACAAAATCTAAGTATCAGATTGAATAAATGCTTTATCAACATCCTTTGTCGGATATGTCGGATAAAATTGATAGAAGTTAAGTATCAGAGTGAATAAATGCTTTGTCAACATCCTTTAAATGCATTATCAGCCTCATTTTTCGGGTATATCGGATAAAATTGACAAAATCTAAGCATCAGATTGATTAAATTCTATATCAACAACCCTTTCTCGAATACATAGGATAAAATTGACAAAATCTAAGTACCGGATTGATTAAATTCTATATCAACAACCCTTTCTCGAATACATGGGATAAAATTGAAAAAATATAAGCGTCAGAGTGAATAAGGTTTTTTATACCAACTTCTATTGTCAGATACATCGAATATAATTGACAAAATCTAAGTATCAGAGTGAACAAATGCTTTATCAGCATCCTTTGTCGAATATATAGAATAAAAGTGACAAAATAAAAGTACCAGAGTGAATAAATGCATTATCAATATCAGGTGTTGAACACCCCGTAAATAATTTTATAGTTGAATAAAATTGACTAAATCTAAAATTTAGAGTGCATAATTTTTTTTCTCAAAAACCTTCGTCAGTAATAACAAATATAGTATACAGATTGCAATTTTCATCGTCAATAATTTTTTTTATCAACATAATCTTTCAGATATGTTTGATAAAATTGAAGAAATCTAATTATCAGCCTGAATAAATGCTTTATCAACATCGTTTGTCGGATATGTCAGACAACATTTTTTTTATCAAGGAAATATCTGAATGCGTTTAAGGTATAGTACGAATGGCTTGCAAAAAAAACATGAAAATACTATCAGAATGAATAAATTCTTTATCAACATCCGTTGTTGGATATGTCATTATGAAAAAAAAATTGTAAGTAAGTAACAAACTCTTTCTTGAATTCACCTCTTGGATACACAATACAGAAATTTAATTCAGGAAATTATGAAAAAAATGAACAAATTCTTTATTAACCATCATTATCGATTGATGTCGCTTCCTAGACAGACAATACAGTAATTTCACAAAATCTAAGTATAGGAGTGATTAAATTCTATATCAACATCCATTTCTCGGATACATAGGAAAAAGTTGACAAAATCTAAGTGTTAGAGTGAATAAATTTTTTATCTCAACATCTTTTGTCAGATACATCGAATATAATTGACAAAATCTAAGTGTTAGAGTGAATAATTTTTTTATCAACATCCTCTGTCAGATACATCGGTTAAAATTAACAAAATCTAAGTATCAGACTGAATAAATGCTTTATCAACATCATTTGTCGGATATGTCGGACAAAATTTTTTTTATCAAGTAAATATCTGAATGCGTTTAAGGTATAGTACGAATGGCTTGCAAAAACCCGAATACTATCAGAATGAATAAATTCTTTATCAACATCCGTTGTTGGATATGTCATTATGAAAAAAAATTGTAAGTAAGTAAGTAAGTAAGTAAGTAAGTAACAAATTCTTTCTTGAACTCCCCTCTTGGATACACAAAACCTAAATTTCGTTCAAGGAATTATGAAAAAAAAATTGAACCAATTTTTTAGTAACATTCGTTATCATCTGATATCAGTTTATTCACAGACAACTTAAGATTATCAAAAAATCTAAGTATAAGAATGAATAACTTCCATATCAATATCCATTTCTTGGATACATAGGAAAAAGTTGACAAAATCTAAGTGTTAGAGTGAATAAATTTTTTTTATCAACATCTTTTGTCAGTTTCATCGGATACAATTGACAGAATCTAAGTGTCAGAGTGAATAATTTTTTTTATCAACATCCTTTGTCAGACACATCAAATAAAATTGACAAAATATAAATTTCAGAATGAATGAATGCTTTAACAACATCCTTTATCGTGTATTTCGGATAAAATTGACAAAATCTAAGTATCAGAGTGACTAAATTCTATATTAACATCCTTTTCTCGGATACATAGAATCAAATTGAAAAATTCGAAGTGTTAGAGTGAATAAATTTTTTTATCAACATCCTTTGTCAGATACATCGGATAAAATTGACAAAATCTAAGTATCAGAGTGAATAAATTCATTATCAACATCCTTTGTCGGATATGTCAGATAAAATTGACAAAATCTAAGTATCAGAGTGAATATTTTTTTTAACAACATCCTTTGCCAGATACATCGAATAAAATTGATAAAATATAAGTGTCAGAGTGAATAAATTTTTTTATCAGCATCCTTTGTCAAATACATCAAACAAAAATGACAAAATCTAAATTTCAGATGAATAAATGCTTTAACAACATCCATTATCGGATATGTCGGATAAAATTGACAAAATCTAAGAATCAGAGTGACTAAATTCTAAATCAACATCTTTTTCTCGGATACATAGGATAAAATTGACAGAAGCTAAGTGTCAGAATGAATAAATGCTTTAACAACATCCTTTATCGGACATGTCGGATAAAATTGACAAAATCTAAGCATCAGAGTGACTAAATTCTATATCAACATCCTTTTCTCGGATACTTAGGATAAAATTGACAAATTCTAAGTGTTAGAGTGAATAAATTTTTTTTCAACATCCTTTCCCAGATACATCGGATAAAATTGACAAAATCTAAGTGTCAGAGTTAATAAATTAATTATCAACATCCTATGTCGGATATGTCGGATAAAATTGACAAAATCTAAGTGTCAGAGTGAATAATTTTTTTTTTAAACATCCTTTGCTAGATACATCGAATAAAATTGATAAAATATAAGTGTCAGAGTGAATAAATTTTTTTATCAACATCTTTTGTCAAATACATCAAATAAAATTGACAAAATCTAAATTTCAGATGAATAAATGCTTTAACAACATTCTTTATCGGATATGTCAGATAAAATTGATAGAATCTAATCATCAGGGTGACTAAATACTATATCAACATCCTTTTCTCGGATACATAGGATAAAATTGACAGAATCTAAGTGCCAGAGTGAATACATTTTTCTTTATCAACATCCTTTGTCAAATACATCAAATAAAATTGAAAAAATCTAAATTTCAGAATGAGTAAATTCATTATCAACATCCTTTGTTGGATATGTTGGATAAAATTGACAAAATATAAGTATCAGAGTGAATAAATTTTTTGTATGAACATCCTTTGCCAGATACATCGAATAAAAATTGATAGAATATAAGTGCCAGAGTGAACAACCTTTTTTTATCAACATCCTTTGTCAGATACATTGAATAAGAATTGACAAAATCTAAATAACTGAATCAATAAATGCTTTAACAACATCCTTTATCGGGTATGTCGGATAAAATTGACAAAATCTAAGTATCAGTGTGATTAAATTCTACATCAACATCCTTTTCTCGGATAACTAGATTAAACTTGACAAAATCTAAGTGATAGAGCGAAAAAATTTTTTATCAACATCCTTTGCCAGTTACATTGGATAAAGTTGACAAAATCTAAGTGTCAGAGTGAATAAATTCAATATCAACATCCGTTGTCAGATATGTCGGATAGAATTGATAAAATATAAGTATCAGAGTGATTAAATTCCATATCAACATAATTTTCTCGGATACATGGGGTAAAATTGATAAAATCTAAGTATCAGAAGGTACAAATGCTTTATCAACATCCTTTAAATGCATTATCAACATAATTTGTCGGCTATATCGGATAAAATTGACAAAATCTAAGTATCGAATTGATTAAATTCTATATCAACATCCCTTTCTCGGGTACATGGGATAAAATTGACAAAATCTAAGTATCAGAGCGACTAATTTATTTTTTATCAACATCTTTTATCAGTTCCAACAATTACAATTAACAAAATCTAAATATAAGAGTGAATAAATACTTTTTCAACATTTTTTTTCAAATATATTGAATAATTGACAAAATCTGAATTTATTATCAAAATCCTTTGTTCGACATGTTAGATAAAACTGACAGAGTCTAAGTATTAGAGTAATAAAATTCCATATCAACATCCCTTTATCAGATACATGGGATAAAATTGACAAAATCTAAGTATCAGAGTGAATAAATGCTCAATCAACATCCTTGAAATGCATTATCAACATCATTTGTCGGCTATATCGGATAAAATTCACAAAATCTAAGTCTCAGGTTGATTAAATTCTATATCAACATCCCTTTCTCGAATACTTGGGATAAACTTGACAAAATCTATGTATCAGAGTTATTAAATTCTGTATCAACATCCCATTTCTCAGATACATGGGATAAAATCGACAAAATCTAAGTATCAGAGTGAATAAATGCTTTATCAATATCCCTTAAATGCATTATCAACATCACATGTCAGAAATATCGGATAAAATTGACAAAATCGAAGTACCAGAAAGAACAAAATCGTTTTCAAAGTTTTTATCGGATACATCAGATGACAGTAATAAAATCCAAGTTCTATTCATTTTGACTTCATGCGTCGTTACGTTGAATTTAGGTTAGACCAGTTATAGATGTCAGCAGTACCACTGGGAAAGCACCTCGGAAATATCAAAACCATAGGTTAGGTTAGGTTAGCTTACGTACGCGCACCATAGAGCACCTATGGTGCTCTATGCACATAGCACCTCTCTACCATAGAGACTCAATTGGTCTTTCTGCATTAATTGAAAAAAAAACAACTTGAATTAAGCTTTTTATAGTTAAATTATTTCGTTTTCATATGATAAACTCCAAAAGGACTAAAGTGAGTAGATATTTATTATTCATTTTAATCAATAGGTTTTTCGTTATAGCTGGCTTATAACTATCTGTCACATTGGTTTTCTGATTGACAGGGGACCGCATATCTTTCGCTAGTTTTATACCAGCTGTCCAGGTATACGGGTATTTGGCTAAAATAGCTAGTTCGCAAATGCATATTCTATTTTATCTAACAGATAGCAATTATGGATTAATCCAACTTAAAAATTGCCATTATTGCCAGCGATTCCCAAAAAACTATAAGACCTGAATTAGCGTGTATTGCAACTCATGGTTTATTATTAGTGAAGAAGAGGGGGAGGGGTAGGAAAAAAGAGTAGAGATGTTGAAGAAAGGGAGGGAGGATGGGAAAAAAGAGGGGGGGGGGGTAAAAAAGTGTTTTTTATTCTTTATGTATAGTATTTAAAAACATGTTTTATGGCAGTCATATAGATATAGGCTATTCGTCTCAAAATGCTTCTTAAGTACTTTACAGAAATATCACTTTTTAAGACTAAAGTTGAACAACACGTCTTCTTCAAATATAAACAATATCGTTAATGTATTTGGAGTGGGGATTGGGGAGGCTGGAGGGGCGAAACCCCCCATTAATATTCTGAATAAATATCAAACGTAGCTAATAGTCAATTTTTTTTCTTTTATCATATGTTGAAGTGGTGTTCTTTTTTTTCTACGTGTCTTGGGATGATATGGGATTTAAGTATATAAGGCTACAAGTTACCAAATAAAAAAAAACTGAAATTAATTTTTATTCCAGGACACTGGTACTCAACCCCCAGGCCAAAAGCGATCGAAGTTGGATGCCGGGCCTGATAGCACTGACACGGACCTAATCAGATCCAAGAACCTGAGAAGGGACATTCTAACCCGCTTTGGGCACGTTTATGATGGGTAAATAGCTTCTAATGATCTACATGCAATTTCTAAAATGACCCCGATTGATCAGATAGCATTTAGCTATATAATGCGCTCACACCTTCGCATATAAAAAAGTAATAGGGATATTGAAGAAAAGGATGGGGGATGGGGAGAAAAAAGAGAGAAAAACCTTAACTTTGCTACATGACTTTTGGTACTTATTTAGTACCTGGTAAACATGTGAGTAGAATTGCATTGAAATGCTTCATGAGAAATAGGTTACCGCTGCTTACTGAGCTATTGGCAGCTCCTTGACAAATATTTTTTTTTACTGTACTTTATTTTATTTCTATTAGCCATAGCAACTAGTAAATAGTTATCGGGCTTTTTTCTGCTCAATTATTTTTAGTGAAATCTATATCATAAAAATCGTGAAATATAAAATTGATTAAGTTCTATTTGGCTACTTTATGTGGGTGAAGGAAGGCAAGTATTTAGCCAAAATAGCGCTAGGAGGGAAATTGAGTTTTGACGGGGGGAAAAATGGTACTTACTGAGTACCTGGTAAACATGTGAGTAGAAGTGTACTAAAAAACTTCATTTAAAATAGTTTGTCATTGCTTACTGGGCTATTGGGTGCTCCTTGACCGATATTTTTTTTATTGTACTTTATTTTATTGCTATTATTCATACCAACTAGTAAATATGTATCGGGCTTTTTTTCTGCTCAATTATTTTCAGTGAAATTAATATCATAAAAATGGTGAAATATAAAATTGATTAATATCTATTTGATTACTTTATGTGGGTGAAGGGTGGTATGTATTTACCCAATATAATGTTAGGAGGGAAATTAAGTTTTGACGGGGTGAAAAATAGTACAAAGGATGAGTACTTCAACTTGTAAAATTGGTTTAGAAGGGATATTAAGAAAAGAACTTGTTCTGAAATAATATAATAAAGCCTTTTAAAAAGTATTGCTTGGTGTTGGGGTATGCAGAAAGTCGTAAAGTAAAGTTATGAGTGATAAGCATGAGTACTTCAACTTGTAAAATGGGTTTAGGAGGGATATTAAGAAAGGGCCTTGTTCTGATATAATATAATAAAGCCGTTTGAAAAGTATTGATTGGTGTTGGGGTATTCAAAAAGCCATAAAGTAAAGTTGTGGGTGAAAAGGATGAGAACTTCAACTTGTAAAATAGGTTTAAGAGGGATATTAAGAAAAGAACTTCTGTGTCTCAAGCACACAAAAAAAATATTTAAAAAATGGGGGGGGGGGGCAAAAAGTTTTGTGGAGGGGGGCCCTTGGGGGTTGGGGTAGGGGACCTTACAACACTGTTCAAATGGAACTTATGTATTATAACGACCACAGAGTTTTACCACAAATCATCCTCTAAAGTGTCTCAAACTATTTTGCCCAAATAATCCCTAAAATGTTGATTAATTTGTTTCGCCCAAATAATCCCTAAACGTAATTTCTGGATGTTCCTTTGTTTTGGCGTCCCTGTGCTGTCACATTTAAAATTCCCAGGAAGCCATTTCCCGCGTTAAACATATTCAAACTGTTTGTATCTCGTTTGAATTTTGAAAAAATCTAAGGTGTTCCTAGTTGTACTATTAAGGTTTCGAAAGAATATTTATTTATCTCTGACACTAAAGACCAGAGAAGCCATATTTAAAAATGGAATCCCCTCATGATACATTAGAAATCCCCGTCGATTATGCAAATCAATTTCCCAGAAATCTAGCCTGATCTTGTCCTTTTTGTGGATCAATAACATTGTCAGTAGAAAGGCCCCTATTGCTCCCACGCGACACTCCTGCTGCCATCTAAAATTTAGTCTAACTCTGTACCCACACCAAATATGGACATGGAATCCCCAGGGGGAATGATTGCATAATCGAAGTGGGTCAATGACCTAAATTTCCAATGGTCGATTTATTTGTTGTTTTTGTTGTTTTGGCCAAGTGCACGCTCGGGGCGAATTTCAACATCTCCAGGAATTAGGAAACAGTTAGATCACGTGTTTCCTTCTCAGCCAATCAGAGGGCTGGTTACATATTAGCGGCGGAGGATTGTAGAGAATATAAGTAAAGGGTTTTTGCCAAAGTTTTATTAGTCTGTGAATAGAATTCAAAGGAGTGAGAACAGTTTTGACTTTACTCATTTGGATATATATTTGTGTGTGTTGATGATGGCAAGTGGAATGTTTACCATATTAGAAGTTGATACTGGAGTTGAAGGTAATAATACAAGAGCACCAAACATTGCGGTGGAAATCACGAGAGGATCACGGCTTTGTCTGGCATGGGATATAGTAAATGCAAAATATGTGATATCCTTGAGCAAATTTAAAACGGAGGATCAATTATGTTTCGCTGCAAAAGTTGATATGGCAGATGTGAATATACTTCAATGTGCTTTAAGTGCATTAGTGAAACATATCGAAGACAATAAACTCTATCGCTAATTGTACATGCTTAGTATTATTGTTGTTGTAATTATTCAATAAAATTGTTTCGAAATCGAAAATGTTCCCTTTCTGGTTAGGTTAGGTTAAGGCTAAAAAATCAGGGTCTGTCTAGAATCAGCAGTGAGAGTGAAAGGATTGAAAAATGAATAAATTTGAGAAAGTGAGATTTAGATCAAATCTAGTGTTTATGGAAAAACATTTGATTTTGGATGAAGATTTTCTCGAGTTATCTCTTCAACGCAGGATATTCTCTCGTCAGGGAACACTTGACAATATAATGAGGACTGATTCTCCCCCATTGGACTATTGTATGAAACTTTTAAAATGTGATTCAAATGCTTATAGTCAATTTATTGATATATTAATTGGAACAAAGCAGGATCATATCGTCGATATACTTTTGAAATCATTGCCAATAGATTCAATGTAGATGGCTCCCCTACCATTCGAAAGAGGTAATGTCACAGGGTTACTCCTCTGCCCATTCCCTTCACTGAATTTATCGAGCGAGGACGATCAGTTTCGTTTTAGCTGTGAGAGAGTTGACATCGGAAACCGAAAAATGTTCTATACATATCAATTGTACTTGTACACTATTGGCAGTTGGACTCAATGTGAGAATTGTACAATTATTGATGACTATAGTGAAAAGTGCAAAATATGTAATCCTTGTAAATTGCATAGAGGATATTCATTATAAATTAAAGGATGTAATCCCTGTCTTGAAGGGATTTGTTACTCTTACCCTATAGGGCACCTGTGCTCCAGTTGTCACTACGGTAAATGGGATCAGTGGGAGAATACTTACCCCGCTATGATTGGAAACAATCCCAAACGTGATTTTAGTTTATTTCTACGAGATTAGTATCGTCGTGGATTTAAATTATTCTGGGAAGAGGAATCTGGTCTACGATTTAACTGGTGGAGTAACAAGACAATTTGGTCTCTACGTGATCGCTGTGACGACACTTTCTACTATGACAATAAGCCAAGTGATTTTTATTTGGCAGTTACCGAATGTGATTCACCATTTGAAAACGCTTTATGTGATCCTGCTTCAAATAGTCAGATTGAAACTTATTAATTCTATAATATGAATGAAAATAGTATCATTGACTATACAAAGAGGTATGACAAGAGTGAAGTTACGTTGCACTGTAGAAAATGTGACCCTGACTTTGCAGTCAATCAAGATCAATACACAGTGAATCCAAATGATTTTCCGGCATTAGTGGTTCACGACAGTTGCCTATGCACCGAAGAAGAAGAAATCTAAAGTGAAGATTTAAATACATTGTTGTATATATACATTTTATTAATAAAGAAATTCACATACATTTTTTAAGCACTTTACTCCTAGGGCACCGAAATCAATATTATACAGGTCTGAGAGGATATTTTCCACTAGAAAGTCGTTCAGACGTGGATTGTCAACATAAATGTGGAGAAACTGCTTGTAAGTATAGCCGCGACATCGGAACACAAAATATAGTAGTGCATGGAAGCCACAGCTCTTAGTCGTTAGATCCTGCACCCTCTTCGGATTTTGAATAATAGTTTTCCCACTGCTCTCAATATAGTTGCTGATGTGGGGTGTGTAGAATGTATAGTGGTGTATGTGGTGTATATGTCCATAAAGTAGTCTTCATTGGAATAAATTTGAAAGTGGATATTATCAGAGAGGGGTTGTTGAGGAGAAAATTGTTCGAAGAATCCATGCTTGACACTCACATCAAAATTTTCAGCATTGAATAGATTCAATGAGGCGGTGATTGAAGGTTGAGAATCCTTATGCGGCAGGTAGGACATCTCAGGAAAAGAAATGCAGTTTCAATCTAACGATTCTCTTCCTAGGACTTGCTCTTCTGTCTGCAGTATATATCGACTTTTCCTTCTTTTCTTTGACACGGGGGGTAGTGTTTTTCGCGGCAGAACTACGTTAATACTGACGAATGATTCAGTATTACTAAACCTTTTTAAGCCTGTAAAAATTTTTTTTAATTTCTCGCCAAGGGTTCACGCACTGGACCTAAGATTTTCCGAAGCACTTTTTTTAAAATCCTTGCCAGAGCCCCAATCGTATAGTGTAGAGGATTCAAAATCTGTCGCAGCCGGTACAAGATATTTTCTAGCCAGTGGTAGTGGAGAGCGAAAGAGCTTAGCAAACCAACTGCCAAGACCATAGCCAGACATTGACGAGCGACCCTTGTAATAGTCCATTCCATTGCCCTGTTGTCTTGGGCCAAGAGTATTAACATAGCAGTCAATATAAGGACAAGTGAATACCACTTTTCTACTAGACATCTTGTTGTTGAATGATGGGACGAAAATGTCATGTAATCACAGCCAAACCTTTTGAAATTGCTATGGGATCACCTACTTCAGTTCTTAGTGTTAACAGACAGAGTTCCAAATAAGAATTGTTTAAGGGAATATATTGAAGATGCTTTATATTGTAGTGGTGAATATGCTCTTGATTGGTTTTTCGTTCAAGAACTCGTAGTAGGGGAACATTTGAATTACCAACCCGAGATATTTCCACAAATGAAGCGTAGAGAAATATACAAGTGTCCGTGGAGAAAGCAGGCGGGCAGTCAGAAAAAATGAAATTAGTGTTTCCGGCACTTTTACCATTGATTATATTGAGCTTAAAGCCAAGAACATCCTTTAGGTTATCATTGAGAATAACCTTTTCGCTGGCAATAGGTGAACTAATGTAGATCTTACCCTCCTTTGAATAGTTGAAATAGAAAGCTCCTTTTTTACGAGCGGAAATTCTTTTATTAATAGAACGACATAAATCATTCATACAGGTGAGTTCCTCATAGGGTAATTCAATGTATGGATGGTCCATCCGTTTCATTTTTTTACTTTATTTCTCATCGCCTGAGACGGGTGGTGGCAAATCATAGGGTATAATTTTTATATAAAATCTACAATCCTTTCTCAGGGTATTATTGGTATTTTTGAGATTACAATCGACAAGAGCCACTTCATACTTTCCCTCAAAATTGATGGTGGGTGAGAATTTCGTCCAAAATCACTTGTTCTATTCAGATCATTGTAGAGAGGATCAGAAACATTGGACATTTTCAAAAATATTTCAAAAATATTGTGGTTACCCCATTTCAAAAATATTACCCCTTTTCAAAAATATTGGTGGTTCTATTAATTCGAACAGTATCACCAACATTGAATTTCTTCTTCACATTTTTTTTTCTTTTCCACCATTGGAATACTGCTTTAGAAAAGCATCAAATGTATTTTCACTGCAGTGAACTTACCGAAGACTTGAGTTTGACAGAGATAGATGGGACCGATGGTTGAATATCCGCATGATTTTATCTAAATCATGAATAAAAGCCGGTGTGTTTTTCAGTGTACAATATCTTGAAATTAATAGACGAATCGTTTTTATTAATCGTTCAGCCAATGCAGCCTTTATCGGACTGTGACCATGATAAAGCGATGTATTATATTTCAATAGAACCTTTTGCACATGGGGATTAACAAATTCACTACCACGATCCAATTGAATTTTTCTATTCGAATCCTGTTCAAGAATACTTTCAATGGCCGGAGGAACTTCAACTCCTCTCTTGTATTCGAATAGAGAATCATAGCCTGGACAGCAAAATATAAGTATTGCCACCAGAATATATTTGTTGGGTGAATTGTGATTTCGTTGAATCGTGTCTAAAGTTAAAACATCCATTTGCATTATATGCAGAGGGGAAAAGGCTTTAGTTTGTCGATATTGTTTGCCGCGAAGCCTGTGATTCCTGTGCTGTGTGTAACTCGGTTCATTCTCTAGATACTCTTTTGCTTTTTTTTAATGTGCTGCCGGAGACAACTTTAGACAGCGTTTTGGGAGAACTTAAACTTCCCGCTTCACCAATATTTTCATAGACACCTTTCAAAACGTCATTCACTTTGAACGCAAACGCGTAGTATAATGTCCACTCCCCTTTTGCATACTGGGGGGTAGAACGATTTGTCTTTGTTTTTGAGTAGCAGCTACAGGTGTTATAAAATAAGTGGTGCTGCTTCTGCTAGTATTTTCAAATACTGAATCTTCTTCTTTTATGGTGGTGTTGGCGTTGTTGGAGGACTATATTCTCCTAGTTTCTTTAGAATTTGCCTATTGTCAATACTACTTTTTGGGAAGTTTGATACACTTAGAAAAGTGAATAGATTATAGTCAGATAATAATTGTCCTTTACAATTCGTCGACAAAGCAAAAATTAGATAAACTAGATTATAAATTTTTCCCTGAATTATAATTAGTTTCCCTCTGCTATTAAACTGAATTTGTTCATCAGTTTCCAACATGAGATATGATGATATTCTTTTACTTTGTTCTCGATAGGAGAGTGACAATAGATTTCCAATTTTTAATACAATTGAATTCAAATCCTTCTCCTTTGAATTCACTGCTGCTGCTGATGCAGAATCTTGAGGAGATGTTTCCTGTTTGAGGGGATCGGTGACAGTGGCGATGGCGGGTCTCTCACGATAAGGTTTATTTTTGTCCAAACGTCGCAATGCATCTTGAAGTAAAAGCAGTTTTTTTTCATCGGCAATATTCTCATCATTAATGAATTTGCTTAGATTTTCTTCAAAATGTTCGACGGGCGAGAGGACAAGTTCAAATAGTGTCAATTTATAGGGTTTTGTCATCTAGAGAAAACTGTTTACAAGTCCTGCAATTATTGGCAGTAAAAGTGCGAAAAAGCTACCGCCCGCTTGAAGGAGCCGTTTTCTTTTAAAAATTTTTCACATGTTTTTAAAAACCAAAGCGCGTAAAGTGGAACGATGTTTGTTTTTATGTTGTATAAAACCATATTGCAGTTTAACAATTCCCACAGTTAAATTTAAACAAACTTCATATATTAGATTAATGAAATCATTGTCAACACCATGTTTGAGTATGGCCTTCCTAAGAAAGGGTTTTGAAGTGCTTAAAACGGAAAATAAATGCCGTTGTTCGTGTATTATCTTCAGTGTCATAACGCCAACTAATAGCCTTTTCTACTGTTCACAGGAAGATATACTGTAATTTCATTCTCGAAAATGTCGGTGACTACACGTAGATCCTCGGGTGTGCTCTGATTAAGATCCAGCAAAATGTAACCGTAGGGCTTATTAGTCACCTGAGTGTACGCTGACAACAGACATTTAGGGGCGCCGGGGTATATCTGTTTATTGAGAGTTATGAGCAAGCTAGAATCACGAACAACTCGATAGATAATATAGATAGTGCAATTCAAAGCAAGGGTTCCCATAAATTTGCTGTGATGAAAAAGATTGTGTAGAACTAGGGTTATGGAAATGTGTTCATGGTGGGAGCGAACAGTGAACACTTGTAGAATTTCCTGTGAGAACTCTTCAATGGATTCAGCCAAATCATCAATAATCAGCCACGAGTTCGATTCAATAATATTCAATAAAAGTCCTCGTATGAATTGTATTGGTATGGCTGTGGTAATAGCTTTTATTTGATCGTAGGACTCCTGCCAAATACTATAGCAAAAGTATATTTTTTTCGGTTTTTCCAAAAAAATTTTCTGACAATTTTGAATTATTTTAGCTAAAAGTGTTGTTTTGCCCGAAATTGACGGCCCACACAGAAACGATCTGAAGGGTGTTTTAAATTGATACATGCTGTTGCTGCTGCTGTTGACAACAGTTGGACTATAACTAACTGTAAATCATACGTGTCCAATGAATAAGTAGTACTAGTAGTATTTTTCCCATGGATCTATCTAGTAGATTAACAAGAACAACAACAAAAAACAATATTTCATGGCCATTTATTTCGGCAACATGAAAACTCTATTTGTTCAACATGAACAGAGATAAAAATAACACTTGTTCAACAAGAACAGTTGACAAAATTTCATTGGTCATTTATTTACACTGTTCAACATGAAAACTCAATTTGTTCAACATGGACATGAACAACTATAAAAATGACACTTTATGTACAACATAAAAAAAAAACTTTTTGTCCAACAACATCAAGAGCAACACTCATTTTCGTTAAACACTTTTTATACATTAGTAGCAAACACACACTTTTCTGTACAATAACAACAAGGGCACTTGAAAACAACAGAAAACACTTGAAAATTCTGGATAGCACAGTTGAACATTATGAATTTAAAAGTGGTTCCCGCCCCCCCCCAGGGTCGCGGGGCAAAAGGCCGGCAGCGGACGGGACCCCCAACCCCCGGGGCCGGCCGCGGGAAGGGCCCCCCACCCTCCGGGAACCGCGGGGGCGAATCAGTACAATAGTTGTCGTCACTGAAGCTGCGGCAGGTTAGGTTGGGTTAAGGTGGTTAGATGAGGTCAGTGGTTAATTTATGAACGGGTTGGGTTAGTTGGTTAATTTATGAAAGGTTGGTGGTGGTGGTTAGTGGTTGGGTTAGGTTAGTTGGTTAGGTTAGTATTTCCAGACCAATTTGAGTGCTAGATTCTATGTTTTCAAATTGATCTAAAATACGGTAGTGACTTAGTGGTAGGACACTTAAGCCTTTCGTGAGCACATAGACTTTGTTAGATGTTCATGAAATTACATTTTTTTCCACTCTTACAGTATAATTTCTGTACTGCAGAGAGCAAATTACAAGCACTTGTGCTCTCGGCACTAGGCTACTCTCTAGACAGTCTCTGTACACACTCATGTTAAAATTGCTATTTACAAAATGTGTAGGAACCCCTTTACATGCCTACTTTACGTCCCCATTATGAGTTTCAACGCAATAAACCTTGGAGCCCGGGAAAACCCCCCTGGATATCAAATCACTCCCCGTCTCTGATTTTAACATTAATTGTAGGTTGGGGGCTTGACGTCTCACCAACCCGGGGTGGAGGGACGGATTCCAGTTTGTGAAATCCATCTGCGAGCTGATCTGTTCCCCATTTTTTATATCACCAATTAAATCTTCGGTCCCATTTACATTTAGCAACAGATAATCTTTATCCCAATATTAAACTTTAACCTCCCCCTCCCGTGGCCTTTGCACCTTGCACAATTTTTAAGAAAACGACAACATGAGCCAGTTGGAAATTTCTAGTACTGAACTACCACCTGCTATATTCTTGTTCAGTGCAAATTTTCTCTTTTTCCTACGTAAAAGAACTATACTAGTCTCTTTTCTTGGGAACGATGTAAAAGCAGAATTGCCACTAATTTGAGCACCCATTAGGGAGTCGTCCACGTTATTACACTAGGTTCTGTTATGAACAGGTTCACACTTTATGCGAAACACATACTTAAAGAACAGCTTATGCAAGTCCTTCTCTACCCTGAAGTTTGTCTTAGTGTGTTTATCGACTAAAATATTGATAAACGTTTTTAAATATGATCGCTGATTCAGCTGCAGGGCCCTATGTATTTTGGTGATCTTGAAACCATTGCTCACCATCCAGTGCAAAAGCACATGGTGGACAACGATATTCTCCTTAGGGTCCAAATCAGCAATCAGTTTTTTCTTAGAGGGGGTCCAGTGCATCCCCATATCCTCAACCAATGATCGATTGTAGGGGCTCAGTGAGTCCCTGCCCACTGGCCGATTGACACAGGGAAAAACAAAATCTCTGACTGAATCGTGAAGCGCCAGAGGAATGTGCCCGTCAATTTCAGAGAACCATCCTTGTGGCCCATTGTCCTCGACGGTGGTAATGTCGGGGAACTCACAAGGATTCTCAAGCCATTGATAGTTCCCACACGGCAAAGAGTAGAGAGACATTACCGAGGGGTACAATGAGTTCATGTCCAAGAACACTGCATTTGACTTTGCACTGGTGTTTTGTCCGCTCGGATCGGTTGACAAGACGCGGTCCCCATGAAAAACATGCCCTCCCCTCATTGAATGCTCTACGAAAAGGTGTTGATCTACATCTGCTATTAGGCCCATGTCCTCCCTATTAATTTTTAAAATCAAATCCATCACCAAATGGTGTGTGGAAAAATAATAGCCTATATCTAACCTGAACTCTGAATAGATTTGGTCTGTGTTCTTGCAGACTATATCCAACTGAGTTAAAACGTCACTGGCCAAGTACAGTCTACAATAATCCCACCCATTTTTACAATTCGCCTTTTTCCACACCTTCTTGGCAAACTCATATTCCTCGGCTGTGCATTCACTGTTGTTGAGTGAATTGTAAAAAGCTTCAATTGGAGGTAGTCTCACCTCGCTTAAGCGAGCGCCAGAATAGTAATAGTCATATGCGTATACACCTCTGCAGGTCAATAGGTCATACACTTAACACTCTTGAAAGTGCTGTTTAAGCAAGGGAAAGCTATAAAAATTGTCGCTTTTCTGCACTTGAATCAATTGACTCAATGCCTTGGGAAAAAAATAAAAGAATCTAAAAACCTGATTTGATTCCAACACATATGCCCAGTATCTGCTGCCTGCCATATCAATTTGAGAAGCAACAACCTCTTGCCCGATTTGGGAATAAGGTTACAGGTAAATGAATTGTTCTTCCAGGGACTGTCTACTTCCCATGCATCTCAGTGTCTCCATGCCAGTGCCGGTCAAATAAATTATAAGTCGTAATTTTAGTTGTGGATATAAACAGGAAAAAAAACTGCTGGCTAACATTTAAGTTACACGATTGATGCGCAACCCCTCTAAAATTACTACCCCCTGAGGATATTTCCTGCCACAAATGATTATGATCTCTGACTTTCCCCTCCTCCCTCTAGTCCCTTTAGTCCCTTTATCCCCCTCTTCAAACTCCCCCTTACGAACCCAACATATTTTTTGATTTTTAATCGCGAGACGATCCTCTGCAGACAACACCATAGGATAACGGGTATTTCTCAAACGAGAAATAGCGCCATTAGCTGTGCCAATTAGTTTAGTCAGTGCCTTGATCATGCACTCATCCTCCTCATCCAATGTTTCTACTATTTCTAACAACCTCATGGTGTTAGAACTGTCTCTTTGCGCATGGGCATAGGACACTGCAATAGCCTAGTGCCCTTTGATTCGGTTTGGAAATCGGGGATCGTTGACCTTCACCAGCTTAGCTTCACAGTTTAAATATATATTGTTGCACGGGAAGAGGGTGTTTTGAAAATTTTTAAAGCGTAAAATGGCCCTATCCCCTGAAACCGTTTCCACTGTCTGATAGCCATACCGTCTACAGTGCTTCATATGATTTTGCAACTTTAATTCAATCCAAAATCTAGACAGGCATGTTGGACAGTAAAACGTGAACTCTGTTTCTTACCCTCCCCCAAAACTTTACTAATGTCTGTACTTGGATTAAAATGGAATAGTGGAGTGGCCAAGTAACCAAAGAAGGGTGTATATGACAGATAAATGGACTTTTGGAATACTTTATTCCACGGATCCCTCACATAGAAAACCACTCCTTTCTTTTTTGAATGAAATTAATCTTTAATATTAGTGGCGAATGGAACGACAATAATTCCAATATGTAGATGGGCCTTGGCCCTTTCAAAAATATCAATGGATCTTAGCGTTACTAGGTATTTTCCCTCTAAACAAGTGAAATATACAATGGGGAAATTGGACCCTTCCTTCCCATGTACAGACCCAGTGATCTAAATTCGTCTTGGTAGCGTCATCTGCTAGAGGCTGAAATGCTGATATGAGGAAAGCGTACTTGAAACATTTTTCAGCAGTTTCAAAACAGATCTTCTGGACACCACGACAACCTACTAAATCTGTATTATATTTTAAAACTGTATCCCTATCAGACCCAGCCCCCCTCTTAAAATAAAATCTTTCTTAAATTTACAGATATTAACGCTTAAATTTTCAACAAATAGAACTACAGAGCCACTCCCATTTTCGCTATAGTTGTCAAGTTACGCAATAATTTGACCTATCCACTCGCAAAAAACACTCTCAAAATTTTCTAAATTTGGATAAATCAAACGCATCTCGGAATGTATACAATGGTGGTAAACTTCACTTTCGCCCTCATTTAAATAGAACATCTTTAAAACAATTGAAACCTTAATTGATTCCCTCCCCCTCCCCATAATTGAATTTGGTTCTCCAGAAGTGCAAGAATTTTATCTACATATTCATGCACAAAATCTACGGGGTCAAACACAAAATTTCCCCCCATAAGTGAATTAAACGGATCCCCAAAAGTCGCAGTGTAGACAGCTATTGCATTTAAAATTGTATTAGGTAAGTGAAATTCGGGAAAAGTTGTAAATTGGATATTACCCCCCTCCCCCTCTTGTATATTATGAACACCCCCTCCCCCACATTGTTCAATATTTGGGGTATGCGAATGCTCCACTTCAGTTGTTTGAAGAGGAGTCGTTAGGGTATCAGAGGCTAGAGCAGCAGGGTTCCCATTGAATTCGTTTGTAAAATCATTTAAAAGTTGCAAAGTGTTTTTACTCACGGCCCCATGCTCAACTGTGATATAATATAAATTATAATTAAAATTATTAAAAAAATAATAAATATTAAACGACGGTATTTCCAATGAATTATCACTCCATGGTTAATTGCTGTGGAAGTCCACCGGTGCGTCCTCTCCTCCTCCAACTGATGAGGACGGTGACAAGGAATATGGGACCAATGCAACCTATAAATGAAAAATAGCTTATTTTCAAAGTGTTCAAATCATCCCTACTGTTAAAATTTGGATTATTATTTACATATTATTTAAAACGCGCTTAGTAGTAGTAGCAGTATGCACATAGTAGCATTTGGTTAATTCACTGTTCCCTACTCTACCGATTCTAAGATTTCCAATGTCCGACTTAATATAAGATCTTTACATTTAAAAAAATGACAGAGGGGTTGCACTGTAATTTGATTCTGTTCAGACAACTCCACCCCTTCCCAAGATCCAATATCTAATACTCCCCTTCTGAAATAGCCGTTGCGGCGCTTCCCGCGGTACTTTCGATGGCGCTTCTCGGGCTAACTGGTGCTTCCCGACCTGCGCCACGGCGCAAAAAGTTATCCTTTTCTTAGCTGAATTCCCGGCCCCATACCCGTTCACCAACGCGTGAAGAAAAAGTTGCAAAGAAACAGAAACAGAGGCATGTCCCCCTCCCCCCTTTCAGCAATGTCCAAAATATAGTTAGACATTAATTTGAAAATAACTCGTTTCACTTCTCCAAATAGAGATTCCATAGGCCTGCGCTTAATTAGTGCATTTGTCTGCATGAAAGAGTTTTAATTTGACCGAGAAAAACAACCCCCCTCCCCCCTTTTCAGCAATGTCATAAATAGAAATTATTATTTTTGGGGGGTATAACTTGTTTTGCTCTTACATAGAATTCCAATGTCCTAAATATATGTCGCTAATTTTGCAGACAATTTTACTATTTTTAATCAAACAACAGACTTATATAAGAAGCATTGAAAACCTAGACTTGGCCTAACCACTAACCACTAATGATAGAACAAAACAGGAAAAGGGTGAAACAGATCTATTTATATGCTTGTTCGGAGCTATATGCCAAAAATTAAAACTAATATTCTTCAGGGAAAAATAGCATTTTGAGTTTCAAATGGTGAGATAGCGGTAAACTAGAAATTACCTAAAAATATCATTATGAGAGATCGAAAAGATAGCAACAGTGGGGGAACAGAGAAAATAGCAAAGATTAGAAAAAGAGCGGTTTCTTTGACAGTCAAGCAAAAAAAATTACATTATATTTAGATATCTCTGAGGGAGGGGGAGCAGAGAAATTTTAAACAATGGCTGGGGGCGAGGGATTAATATTTTAATATCTCTGAGATACACTTTTACAGTGCTGAAAAAATAGTGAAAAGAAAAGACTAAAAAAAAACATTGGAAGAAATAGATATATATTTCTATAACTAGAGGTAAAAATGCTCACATTTGCAAATCCTGGCTGCACTTTGGTGCCAGATGGTCCGGGTAGTGCGTGTTGGAGGATGGACGGTGCGGTAACATCACGCTCTTGTGTAGACGGGACAGGTATTAAAGGTCCATGGAAAGCAGCCATCCACTCGCTCTTTAATTTTCGGCCTGGCTGCATTGCAGCCTGCGTGGATGGGACTTTGACAGTCAACACTTGTTTTGGGGTCGTGTAAGGGCCAGCATACTTAATAATGGATGGTCTCATGGGGGTTGCCTCGTCCTCTCTCGTTTTCTTAGATGGAGGGGGCACACATTCCTCACAATTTGCCTTAAAAGAAGAGAAAAAAGTTAGTATGGAAAATAATTTCCCCTTTTTTTTACAGAAAGAAAATTAGTATCCTCACCCCCACTAACCATAATTTTGTCTAGAAAAGCATTTATCCCTAAGAAGCCCCCTCCTCCACCTTTTTTCGGTAAAGCAAAAAGTAAAATTTCGCGAGAAATATATTAAGCTAAGAAAACAAACGTTTTTATTATACAACTTTGAAAAATAAATCTTGACAAACTGTAGTCTATAGTCTTAGGATGGAAATCAATGTTTCTATTTTTACCATTTAGAAAAAAATTAAATGTTTAAGTCTATAGGCTTTAAATTAGATAAAAAAAATATCGTTAACCAAGCAGCCTATAGGCTTAAATTTTGCAAACATAGGTTAAAATGCTATTCAATTTGCGCATAATATAAGCTTCATGCAACTCCTAAGGACTTTTCTTTCTAGTCTTGCATATCAAAGTTAAAAACCATAGTTTTCACGCCCCCCTCCTGGGAATATAAAATAAATTTTATCGAAAGAAAGCTTGAAAAAAACTAAAAACATATCTAGAGACGCAACTTATATATTTAAAAATTAGTTTTAATTTAATATAAAAAATCATGACAAACAGTATTCTGTAGCAGTATGATAGAAATCAATGTTTCTATTTTTACAATTTAGAAAAAAAATTAAATGTTACAGTCTATAGGCTTTAAACTAGATAAAAAAAAGATCGTTAACCCAGCAGCCTATAGGCTTAAATTTTGCAAACATAGGTTAAAATGCTATTCAATTTACGCATAATATAAGCTTCATGCAACTCCTAAAGACTTTTCTTTCTAGCCTTGCATATCAAAGTTAAAAACTATAGTTTTCATGCCCCTCTGCTGGGAATATAAAAGAAACTTTATCGAAAGAAAGCTTGAAAAAAATTAAAAACATGACTAGAGACGTAACGCATATATTTACACATTAGTTTTCTTTTAATATAAAAAATCATTACAATCAGTAGTCTATAGCCTTTGGATAGAAATCAATGTTTCTATTTTAACCATTTAGAAAAAATTAAATGTTCCAGTCTATAGGCTTTAAATTAGATAAAAAAAGATCGTTAACCCAGCAGCCTATAGGCCTAAATTTTGCAAACATAGGGTTAAAATGGTATTCAATTTACGTACAATATAAGCTTCATGCAAATCCTAAAGACTTTTTTTTCTAGCATTGCATATCAAAGTTAAAAACCATAGTTTGCACCCCCCCCTCCTGGGAATATAAAAGAAACTTTATCGAAAGAAAGCTTGAAAAAAATTAAAACATGCCTAGAGACGCAACGCATATATTTTCATATAAGTTTTCTTGTCGAAGTTTGAACACTTCCACACAACGAATCCCCCCTCCCTTACTTTTCATGCGAAGAAACAGTTTTGTTTTTTTATTTTACAATGATGGCGATAGAATTGAGGCAAGTCCCCCCCCCTCCCCCTTTTTACATAATGTCCTAAATATACTGTTAGACCTTAATTTGAAAATAATCCGTTTCAATTCTCCAAATAGAGATTGCGTAGGCCTGCGCTTAATTATTGCAATTGTCTGAAAGTGTTTTAATTTGACGGAGAAAAACAGTTCCTTTGACTTGGCCGCTATCGTAAACACACAGGAAAAGGGGGACAAAGTCATTATAAACCTCGCGCAGAGCATTATGTCAAAACAGAGCGGCATAATGCCTTAAGAATTGACAGAAGTCAGTGGAGACTTTAAATCACAATACAGAAAAGCAAGAATTTATCGAAAAGAGAATTATTTCTATTGCGAGAATTATCGTTGTAAAACAGTGGGGGAGGGGTTAGGTTTATGTGGTAAAAAGAACATATTTCATGTTTTCTTGTGAGTATAAAGATAGCATAGTGGTGTTTGTATTGTGGGGGCGGGGGGACTTAGAGATACGGGAGGGTGACCAAGGAAAATAATTTTATTTCGAAAATACAAAATGAAAATGTACTAAAACAGAACTTACAAGGTAAATTGAGGTTGCCAATACTTCAAGCTCATCAACAATATCCATTCTTTTTCTTTCAACTGTGTCACAATACTTTCTGATAATTTAATCACAATGCATGTCAGTTATATACGAAATCTCAAGGGTGAATTGTTATGTAACGGGGAAAACCATATGCAAGCAAGCCTCTGATTGGCTGAGAAAGGAGATGTAACCGACTCGTTGATTGGCTGAGAAGGAAACACGTGATCTAACTGTTTCCTAATTCCTGGACATGTTGACATTCACCTCGAGCGTGCACTTGGCCAAAACAACAACAACAAATAAATCGACCATTGGAATTTTAGGTCATTGCCCCACTTCGATTATGCAATCATTCCCCCTGGGGATTCCATGTCCATATTTGGTGTGGGTACAGAGTTAGACTAAATTTTAGATGGCAGCAGGGGTGTCGCGTGGGAGCAATAGGGGCCTTTCTACTATTGTCTATGTGGTTAGGTACCGTTCCACTCGATTATAGATGACAGAACACGGTCCCGTCACGAGTCAATAATGCATTCCTACTAGTAAAGAACTCCATTAAACCAAAAATGAGCAAAAATAAAATAAAATAATCTACCAAGCGTGAAACTACCACAAATCAGCATCGATAAATAAATGAAACCCAAAACGAATAGAAATTACAATAAAGAACCGAGTCAAACTCAAAACGAGCAGAAATTAACATGAGTAGGGCTCAAAACCCCTATGCCTTCCCAAGGCCAGAACATAAAATGCAATTTACTGAAAAAATACAAATGAGTGTGAATTTTCAGCTTAATATACATATACTTATATTTAGTAATCAAAATGTTAATTTTATTTGATGTAAAGTTATGAAAGTAAAAACATTTATATTTTTTCAGTAAAGTGCAAAGTATGTTCTGGACTTGGGAACTTGTCCAGTTTGGGGACTTGGCCCTACTCATGTTAATTTCTGCTCATTTTGAATTTGAGTCGGTTATTTATTGTAATTAAATAAAAAAAATTAGTTTTTTAACGAAAGTAAGGAGCGACATTAAAACTTAAAACGAACAAAAATTATTTCGTAGGCCTATATGAAAAGGGCTGCCCCTATTCATTCACTCGCTCTTTACGCTAAAGTTTGTTATTGTTTTAAAAAACAAAGTTGTGAGACTGAGTCAAACTTTAACATAAAGAGTGAGGGGTTGAGTAGGGGCAGCCCCTTTCATATACGGAAGAATTTCTGTTCGTTTTAAGTTTTAATGTCTTGTTTTTTTTAAAGTAACGTTTTTTTTAAATGTTAAAAAAAACTTAGTTTTTTTATTTAATTTCTGAACGTTTTTGAATTAATACAGCTTTTATTTTGGCTTACAGCTTTTATTTTGGCTCACCATACATGAGTAATCAAAACTAAATTTGCATATTAATTTAATTTTTTTTTGGCTAAATGGCTTTCTTGACATTTTTTTTCTGACGTAACTTACAAATTAACTTACGTAACGAACTTCTATATTCGTATATTTTTATTACGTATATTACGGGGTTCGCCCTCTAGTCAATACCTCGCTCTTTACGCTAAATTCAAATTTTCTCCAATTCTTTAAGAATAACCCCTTAATCACAAAGGCTGTTAATTAGAATAAATAGTTCTGATGAAAGTCCAAAAATAACTTTAGCGTAAAAAGCGAGGTAATGAGTAGGGGGCAAACCCAATCATATACGTATTAATTTCTGTTCGTTTTAAATTTTGATGTTGCTCCTTACTTTCAGTTGAATTTTTTTTATTATTTAATTTCTGATCTTTTTATTAAATAATGCTGGGAAATCTGGCGCCACCTTCATAGCATTGTCCCTTCCCCCATGAAAACTTCCTATATGGAAAGATCCTCGCACGTATAAATCAAACCCACCCCCACCCCCAACTACCAAAAAAATACCCTCCGAAAACTTATGTATACTTCCCAAGAACAAACACTATATGTAAACATTGGGCAATGTTCATAACTTGCAGACCTTCCCCCGGGGATTGTGGGGGGATTAAGTCATCCTCAAAGACATAGTCATTGCGTTTTTCGACCATGATGAACAAAATGGCTCTCTCAAAATTTTGATTGGATGACTTTGGGAAAAAATGAGCGTGGGTGGGGGCCTAGTTGCCCTCCATTTTTTTGGTCACTTAAAAATGGCACTATAACTTTTAATTTCCGTTCGAATGAGCCCTCCTGCGATATTCTAGGACCACTGGTTCGATACGATCGCCCCTGGAAAAAAATAAAATAAAAATAAACTCGCATCCGTGATCTTTCTTCTGGCAAATAATACAAAATTCCATATTTTTGCAGATTGGAGCTTGAAACTTCTATAGTAGGGTTTTCTGATACGCTGAATCTGATGGTGTGATTTTCATTAAAGTTCTATGACTTTCAAGGGGTGTCTCCCCCTTTTTTCGAAAATAAGGCAAATTTTCTTAGGTGCGTAACTTTTTATGGGGGAGACTAAACTTGATGGAACTTATATATTTGAAATCAACATGAAAATCTGATTCTTTTGATGTACCTATTGGTATCAAAATTCCGTTTTTTAGAGTTTCGCTTACTATTGAGCCGGGTCGCTCCTTACTTACCGTTCGTTACCACGAATTGCTTGATTTCTGTTCGTTTGTGGTAGATTTGTCATAGATATGCTGATTTGTGGTAGTTTTACGCTTGGTAGATTATTTGATTTTATTTTTGCTCATTTTTGGTTTAATGGAGTGTTTTACTTTTCTTTGAAAAAACTTATTTCGTGGAAAAGTTTTTTTTAATTAATAATAATAATAATACATTGTGCCCATACTTAGGCAACGCTATTGTGCTGCCTATGACAAATAATTCCAACAACGTTGAACATGCAAAATTCTAACTTGTGTTTTACCCAATTATATTGCCTCATATTTTTAGAATACTGAAAAACTGTGTTCAGTGGTTCAGTTGCACGATGGTTCAGTTGCAAGGTGGTTCAGTTGTACGGTGGTTCAGTTGCACGGTGTTTCAGTTTCACGGTGGTTCAGTTGCACGGTGGTTCAGTTGCACGATGGTTAAGTTGTACGGTGGTTCAATTGCACAGTGGTTCAGTTGCACGGTGGTTCAGTTGCACGGTTTTTCAGTTGCACGGGTATTCAATTAATTGAGGTGAAGTTGCACGGGGGTTTAGTTACACGAGGGTTTAGTTAAGTGGGGTTCAGTTACACGACGGTTCAGTTGCACGGGGGTTCGGTTACACAGGGATTCAGTTGCACGGTGGTTCAGTTACACGGTGGTTCAGTTGCTTTTGGTTCAGTTACACGGTGGTTCAATTAAACGCACACCTTCATAGCTACATTCAGATCATAACTAGTAAGAAAAAACTGCGGATCTCGACGTGAAAGAAGTTCACAAGCTCTCGGACCTCCTCAGGATTATCTTTAGACAAAGACATTACGTTCAAAAAATGATCCACCCACATTTTCTCTGTCGGGGCTTTATGAGAGATTTTATTTGAACCAGCTCTTTTCTTATTTTTAAAGTTCTCCACAAATACTGCTGATCATCATCAACTTTTGTCAGATTATCTTTATTCCACTGGAATTCTCTTTGGAATGCCGCCTTACTTGCTTTCATCTCAAAAAACGCAGGGTGATCTGAGGGCTCACCAATGTCTCGCCAATGGAGAAAAATACATTTAGCTAAATTGTTTGACGCTAGCACATCTGTGTTACTAGACCAACAAGGTATCTCAGTTCCTACTTTATATCTTTTCTTCTCAAAAAATAGATCTGCACTAAATTTAAGGCACTGGAAACGGAAACTGAAATAAGGATGGTCTTTTGAGATTTGAGCTACAATTTGCACACTGGACTGGAACGGAAGAGAGCAAGGCTTGTCTCTAGAGTTTTCTTGGTCGCCCGAATAGCGCGCGCATTTCATAGCACTTGATTCGCACTTCTTAGTATCATGGGACATAAGCTGGCAACGCTGACATCTCCTCGGGAGTTTCCTATCAGCAGTAATCCAAAAATGATCATAACCTATGTTCAAACCATGGCACCAACTTCATAAAAGATTCTGAATCGAAAGTTATTTTCACCTCAGAAGATTGTCCAAGCCGCTTGAAGTCATATATCCCGGAATGTTTTCCTTCTAGGGCTTCTAAACCACAATCTTTCTCAATCCCGCCATGATACCCGCAAACTCACTTTTTCTCGGTTCGACGCAGCAATCCGGATATCTATTTATTTTATCAAGCCCGATATGGGTCCCAAATTATCCGCTTTAACTTTTATTATAACACAGTCTCTATTGCGTCTGACGTCATAAATATCATTCACTCCTAGTTAATCTAAATCTACCATCCACTTTAGCGGATCTGACCGGTTATTGGGAAATGAACTGATTTTGAGAAGTTCAAATTTTTCGCTTGCCAAGGGTAAATTTCGCCATTCAGTGGGGTTTTCTCTAAGGGATGAGGGTCTATAGGTGACGATTGCCTGTATATGCAGGATATGCTTAGAAAGGTTGGTTAACTTCTGTTCACACGACGACACTAAGCGGTCAAGTCTAACTGACGATTCACTTTTCAGGACTGAAATTTCACGTATTTTCCTTGGCACAATAATATTTAGGGAATTCCGGATCCAAATAGCTGACCGGAACATTTCGCAAGTAAAGAAGGAGATCTAATTTTTTAATATTTCGGAGGAATATAATTACCCTATGAGGGAGGAAGATTGTTCGTTAACAGAGGAGGTAGATATTGAGGAGGTTGCACATGTGCTAAGGAAATTGGATGGAGGAACAGCTCCTGGAATTGATGGAATTCCAACTCGTTTATATAAAAAGTTTTCATTGTATGGCAATTTTTATACTGTTGTTTAATAGTGTGCTTTCATCAAGAATTTGGGTTTCAGGATGGAAGACGTCTTTAATTTTACCGTTATTTAAAAAAGGGAATCCGAGGTTACATTGCAATTATAGGCCTGTAGCTCTGATACCATGTTTAAGTAAGATTCTAGAGAAATTGATTGATAATAGGCTAGCTAATTGGTTAAAGATGAATCGAATAATTCGTGAGGAACAAGGTGGATTCAGGGAAGGATATAGCACAGTTGACAGGGTATTTGTATTTAAGGCGTTGATAGAAAAGTATAGTAAAGGTAAGAGTAATTTATTGGTAGCTTTCGTAGATTTTGAGACAGCATTCGATAGTGTTGGTAGGATTTTGTTGTGCGTAGAATTGTTGAGTATAGGACTGCCCCGTATTTTTGTTCGACTAGTGTGTGGTATGTATAGGCTAACAAGAGGAATGGTTAAGGTAGCAGGGGAAGGGTTTTCGGATTTATTTAGTTGCGAGGTCGGAGTTAAACAGGGTAGCACCTTGTTACCGAGGCTATTTTGTTTATATATTAATGATATTGTTGAGTTTTTTTTTAGGAAAAATGGGCACCAACAGTGAGTTTAGGAAATTTAGCTTTATATATATATATATATATATATATATATATTTATATATATATATATATATATATATATATATATATATATATATATATATATATATATATATATATATATATATATATATATATATATATATATATATATATATATATATATATATATATACTTCAATCTAATCACCTAAATACTTCAATCTCAAATCTGAAATCCCTGGCACACCGTAAAAAAATGGAGTAAATTTTCTTCCTCCATACATCATAAAGAGCAAGTATAACATGATCTCGAGCCCTGAGCATTTCTTTCAAATACTTTTAATTTACTTTCTAAGGACAAACCATTCGCTCGGATCTGGAATCACAGACACAAGTTTTCTGGTGGCAAATTCAGCTTAAAATAATATTCTAGCCCAAAAGAGTCTTTTATCTTAGAATACTGGCGCAAGGTTTCAGATTTTCGAATACTGGCGAACCTTTGGACTGAGAAGTCCAAAGGTTCACCTATCTGGGCTCCATAATTTCTTCAGATGGCTCGCTTCTTTCTGAACTACAAGCGAGAATATCCAAAGCGTCTTCTGCCATGGGCAGACTGAACCGTCACCTCTGGCGAAGACCGAACATCAGTCGCACAACGAAGCTGCGGATTTTCAACGCCCTCGTCGGCTCTGTGATGCTCTATGGAGCTGAGACGTGGCAAGCTTCAGCCGCAACCCTCAAGGCAATTGATGTCTTTCAGTCGAAGAGCCTGAGGAGGATCGAAGTTCTACGATGGTTCGACTTTGTCAGCAATGAGAAGCTGCTGCAGCTCACCAAGCAGTCTCGGTTTTCGACCCAAGCAGCCGAGCGAACACTACGATGGTTCGGACACCTACTTCGAATGCCTCCACACATACCTGCGAAAACAATCCATGACTTCGACCCTGTCAAAGCCGGTTGGAAGCGACCTCGCGGCCGACCGAAGAAACGATGGTCTGACAGCCTGTCCAAGTTCCTGGCGATGGCAAATATCAGGTTGAGCGATGTGCAAACGCTTGCCATGGACCGAAGTGGATGGAGGAGGCAGACGTCACTCTCTACGCCGAGCAGCGCCCGGCAGGAGACATAAGGGTAAGGGAAGGGGTAAAATTAAAGACGTCTTCCATCCTGAAATCCGAATTCCTGATGAAAGCACACTATTAAACAGCAGTATAAAAACTGGCATACAATGAAAACTTTTTATATAAACGAGTTGGAATTCCATCAATTCCAGGAGCTGTTCCTCCATCCAATTTCCTTAACACATGTACAACCTCCTCAATATCTACCTCGTAAACGAATAATCTTCCTCCCTCATAGGGTAATTAAATTCCTCCGAAATATTCCCAAACTCTTCGTCACACCACTTACTAAGATCTCCTTCTTTACTTGCGAAATGTTCCGGTCAGCTATTTGGATCCGGGATTCCCTAAATATTATTGTGCCAAAGAAAATACGTGAAATTTCAGTCCTGAAAAGCGAATCGTCAGTTAGACTTGACCGCTTAGTGTCCTCGTGTGAACAGAAGTTAACCAACCTTTCTAAGCATATCCTGCATATACAGGCAATCGTGACCTATATGCCCCTATCCCTTAGAGAAATCCCCACTGAATGGCGAAATCTACCATCGGCAAGCGAAAAATTTGAACTTCTCAAAATCAGTTCATTTCCCAATTACCGGTCAGATCTGCTAAAGCGGATGGCAGATTTAGATTAACTAGAAGTGAAAGATATTTATGACGTCAGACGCAGTAGAGACTGTGTTACAATAAAAGTTAAAGCGGATAATTTGGGACCCATATCGGGCTTGATAAAAAAAAAATAGGTATCCGGATTGCTGCGTCGAACCGAGAAAACGTGAGTTTGCGGGTATCATGGCGGGATTGAGAAAGATTGTGGTTTAGAAGCCCTAGAAGGAAAACATTCCGGGATATATGACTTCAAGCGGCTTGGACAATCTTCTGAGGTGAAAATAACTTTCGATTCAGAATCTTTTATGAAGTTGGTGCCATGGTTTGAACATAGGTTATGAGCATTTTTGGATTACTGCTGATAGGAAACTCCAGAGGAGATGTCAGCGTTGCCAGCTTATGTCCCATGATACTAAGAAGTGCGAATCAAGTGCTATGAAATGCGCGCGCTGTTCGGGCGACCAAGAAAACTCTAGAGACAAGCCTTGCTCTCTTCCGTTCCAGTCCAGTGTGCCAATTGTAGCTCAAATCTCAAAATACCATCTTTATTTCAGTTTCCGTTTCCAGTGCCTTAAATTTAGTGCAGATCTATTTTTTGAGAAGAAAAGATATAAAGTAGGAACTGAGATACCTTGTTGGTCTAGTAACGCAGATTTGCTAGCGGCGAACAATTTAGCTAAATGTAATTTTTTCCATTGGTGAGCCCTCAGATGGAGTCAGATCACCCTGCGTTTTTTGAGATGAAAGCAAGTAATGCGGCATTCCAAAGAGAATTCCAGTGGAATAAAGATAATCTGACAAAAGTTGATGATGATCAGCAGTATTTGTGAAGAACTTTAAAAAATAGGAAAAGAGCTGGTTCAAATAAAATCTCTCATAAAGCCCCGACAGAGAAAATGTGGGCGGATCATTTTTTGAATGTAATGTCTTTGTCTAAAGATAATCCTGAGGAGGTCCGAGAGCTTGTGAACTTCTTTCGCGTCGAGATCCGCAGTTTTTTCTTACTAGTTATTATCTGAATGTAGCTATGAAGTTGTGCGTTTAATTGAACCACCGTGTAAATGAACCAAAAGCAACCGAACCACCGTGTAACTGAACCACCGTATAACTGAACCACCGTGCAACTGAACCACCGTGCAACTGAATCCCTGTGTAACCGAACCCCTGTGCAACTGAACCCTCGTGTAACTGAACCCCACTTAACTAAACCCTCGTGTAACTAAACCCCCGTGCAACTTCACCTCAATTAATTGAATCCCCGTGCAACTGAAAAACCGTGCAACTGAACCACCGTGCAACTGAACCACTGTGCAACTGAACCACCGTGCAACTTCACCATCGTGCAATTGAACCACCTTGCAACTGAACCACCGTGCAACTGAACCACCGTGCAACTGAACCCCCGTGTAACTGAACCGTCGTGCAACTGAACCACTGAACTCAGTTTTTCAGTATTCTAAAAATATGAGGTAATGTAATTGGGTAAAATACAAGTTAGAATTTTTGCATGTTCAACGTTGTTGGAATTATTTGTCATAGGCAGCGCAATAGCGTTGCCTAAGTAAAGAACGGTGTGGGCACAATGTATTATTATTATTGTTAATTAAAAAAAACTATTCCACGAAATAAGTTTTTTCAAAGAAAAGTAAAAAACTCCATTAAACCAAAAATGAGCAAAAATAAAATCAAATAATCTACCAAGCGTAAAAATACCAAAAATCAGCATATCTACCACAAATCTACCACAAACGAACAGAAATCAAGCAATTCGTGGTAACGAACGGTAAGTAAGGAGCGACCCGGCTCAATAGTAAGCGAAACTCTAAAAAACGGAATTTTGATACCAATAGGTACATCAAAAGAATCAGATTTTCATGTTGATTTCAAATATATAAGTTCCATCAAGTTTAGTCTCCCCCATAAAAAGTTACGCACCTAAGAAAATTTGCCTTATTTTCGAAAAAAGGAGGACCTCCCCTTAAAAGTCATAGAACTTTAATGAAAATCACACCATCAGATTCAGCGTATCAGAAAACCCTACTATAGAAGTTTCAAGCTCCAATCTGCAAAAATAAGGAATTTTGTATTTTTTGCCAAACGAAAGATCACGGATGTGTGTTTATTTTTATTTTATTTTTTTCCAGGGGCGATCGTTTTAATTAAATCGTTGAATTTAAAAGTTATAGTGCCCTTTTTAAGTGACCAAAAAAATGGAGGGCAACTAGGCCCCCTCCCACGCTCATTTTTTCCCAAAGTCAACCGATCAAAATTTTGAGATAGCCATTTTGTTCAGTATAGTCGAAAAATACAATAACTATGTCTTTGAGGATGACTTAATCCCCCCACAGTCCCCGGGGGAAGGTCTGCAAGTTATGAACATTGCCCAATGTTTACATATAGTGTTTGTTCTTGGAAAGTATACATAAGTTTTCGGAGGGGATTTTTTTGGTAGTTGGGGGTGGGGGGGGGTTTGATTTATACGTGCGAGGATCTTTCCATATAGGAAGTTTTCATGGGGAAAGGGACATTGCTATGAAGGTGGCGCCAGATTTCCCAGCATTATTTAAAAAAAGATCAGAAATTAAATAATAAAAAAAACGATTTTTCCACTGAAAGTAAGGAGCAACATCAAAATTTAAAACGAACAGAAATTAATACGTATATGATTGGGTTTGCCCCCTACTCATTACCTCGCTTTTTACGCTAAATTTATTTTTGGACTTTCATCAGAACTACTTTTTCTAATTAACAGCCTTTATGATTAAGGGATCATTCTTAAAGAATTCGAGAAAATTTGAATTTAGCGTAAAGAGCGAGGTATTGACTAGAGGGCGAACCCCCTAATATACGTAATAAAAATATACGAATATAGAAGTTCACTACATAAGTTAATTTGTAAGTTACGTCAGAAAAAAATGTCGAGAAAGCCATTTAGCCAAAAAAATAAAATTAATATGCAAATTTAGTTTTGATTATTCATGTATGGTGAGCCAAAATAAAATCTGTAAGCCAAAATAAAAGCTGTATTAATTCAAAAACGTTCAGAAATTAAATAAAAAAACTAAGTTTTTTTTAACATTTAAAAAAAACGTTACTTTAAAAAAAAACAAGTTTTTTTTTGAAAGTAAGGAGCGACATTAAAACTTAAAACGAACAGAAATTCTTCCGTATATGAAAGGGGCTGCCCCTACTCAACCCCTCGCTCCTTATGTTAAAGTTTGACTCAGTCTCACAACTTTGTTTTTTAAAACAATAACAAACTTTAGCGTAAAGAGCGAGTGAATGAGTAGGGGCAGCCCTTTTCATATAGGCCTACGAAATAATTTCTGTTCGTTTTAAGTTTTAATGTCGCTCCTTACTTTCGTTAAAAAACTAATTTTTTTTATTTAATTACAATAAATAACCGAGTCAAACTCAAAATGAGCAGAAATTAACATGAGTAGGGCCAAGTCCCCAAACTGGACAAGTTCCCATGTCCAGAACATACTTTGCACTTTACTGAAAAAATATAAATGTTTTTACTTTTATAACTTTACTTCAAATAAAATTAACATTTTGATTACTAAATATAAGTATATGTATATTAAACTGAAAATTCACACTCATTTGTATTTTTTCAGTAAATTGCATATTATGTTCTGGCCTTGGGAAGGCAGAGGGGTTTTGAGCCCTGCTCATGTTAATTTCTGCTCGTTTTGAGTTTGACTCGTTTCTTTTATTGTAATTTCTGTTCGTTTGTGTTTCATTTATTTATTGATGGTAATTTGCGATAGTATTACGCTTGGTAGATTATTTTATTTTATTTTTGCTCATTTTTGGTTTAATGGAGTTCTTTACTAGTAGGAATGCATTATTGACTCGTGACGGGACCGTGTGCTGTCATCTATAATTGAGTCTAACGGTATCTAACCACATAGAGAATGTTATTGATCCACGAAGAGGACAAAATCAGACTAGATTTCTGGGAAATTGATTTGCATAATCGACGGGGATTTCTAATGTATCATGAGGGATTCCATTTTCAAATATGGCTTCTCTGGTCTTTAGTGTCAGAGATAAATTAATATTCTTTCGAAACCTTAATAGTGTAACTAGGAACACCTTAGATTTTTCAGAAATTCAAACGAAATACAAGACAGTTTGAATATGTGCAACGCGGGAACTGGCTTCCTGGGAATTTTAAATGTGACGGCGCAGGGACGCCAAAACAAAGGAACATTCAGAAATTACGTTTAGGGATTATTTGGACGAAACAAATTAATCAACATTTTAGGGATTATTTTGGCGAAATAGTTTGAGACACTTTAGAGGATGATTTTGGGTGAAACTCTGTGGTCGTTATAATACATAAGTTCCATTTGAACAGTTTTGTAAGGTCCCCTACCCCAACCCCCAAGGGCCCCCCTCTACAAACCCCCCCCCCCCATTTTTTTAATATTTTTTTTGTGTTTTTGAAGTGAGAATCACTTCAGATTCTCAAGTTTTCTTGAGACACAGAAGTTCTTTTCTTAATATCCCTCTTAAACCTATTTTACAAGTTGAAGTACTCATCCTTTTCGCCCACAACTTTACTTTACGACTTTTTGCATACCCCAACATCAAGCAATACTTTTCAAAAGGCTTTATTATATTATTTCAGAACAAGTTCTTTTCTTAATATCCCTTCTAAACCAATTTTACAAGTTGAAGTACTCATCATTTTCACCCACAACTTTACTTTACAACTTTTTTGCATACCACAACATCAAGCAAGGTTCCACTTCAGTTCAGATTTTTCCCCAAAGACATACATTTAAAGTTCTCCTCCAAATTTTTTGTAGAAGATAGAAAAAAATATACATTGATCGTGAATATTTCACCATGACGATAAGGAGCTCCACTTTAATTGTGAGATTTTTCCCAAAGTCATAGAGAAATTTAAATTTCTGTTCTTAAATTTTAGCGTTGAAGATAGGAAAAGTTATACTATGATTGTGAAGATTTTCCATGAAGATAAAAAGTTCCATTTTAATTCTAATTTTTTCTATGAGAAGAAATAAGTTACAGACCAATTCTATTTTTCCAGAGAAAATAAAAATTTTCCACTTCAGTTCTGATTTTTCTCAAAGAGATGAAAAAATTTAAAGTATAGTTCCAAATTTTTCATAGAAGATAGAAAAAGTTTTACTCTGATTGTGAAAAGTTAGCTCAATTCTGAATTTTACCAAAGAACTTATACTTCAATTCTAATTTCTCCAGAGAAAATAAAAAGCTTCCAATTCAGTTCATAGTTCCCCAAAGACATACAAAAATTTAAAGTTCTATTCTAAATTTTCCCGTAGAAGATAGACAAAGTTATACCATAGTTGTGAATATTTTCCATGAAGATAAAAAGTTCCACTATAATTCTAAATTTTCTCAACGAAGTGGGGAAAAGTTCAAAATCTCTTCTGAACTTTCTCAATGAAAAAGAAATTAGTTAGAGATCAATTCTATTTTTTCCAAAGAATATTAGAAGGTTCATCTTCAGTTCTGATTTTTCTCAAAGAGATGAGAAAATTTAAAGTACGGTTCCAAATTTTTAATATAAGATAGAAAAAGTTATACATTGATTGTGAAAAGTTAGCTCAATTCGGAATTACTAAAGAACTTACAGGTCAATTCTATAGTTTTCAAGAAATAAAAATGTTCCACTTCAGTTCTTAATTTCTGAAATGACATAAGAATTTAAGGTTCTGTTCTAAATATTTCCGTAGAAGATAGGAAAATTTATACTATGATTCTGAACATTTTCTATGAAGATAAAAAGTTTCACTCTAATTCTAAATTTTTATAATTTCACTTCCGATTTTTCTCAAAGAGATGAGAAATTTAAAGTTCTGTTCTAAATTTTACCCTAGATACATCCATTCTGAATTTTTCCTCCAAGAAGAGAAATAGTTCGGCTTTAAGTATATATTTTCTCAACCGAGTCAAAAAAACTTCAATTCCTTCTCCTAATATTTGTAGAAAATAGAAAAAAGTTATACTTTGATCGTGAATATTTACCATGACGATAAGGATTTACACTTTAATTCTGAGTTTTCTCGAAGAAGTGCAAATGTTCAAGTTCTCTTCTGAATTTTCTTAAAGAAAAGAAAAAGTTAGCTTAATTCTGAACTTTACCAAAAAAATGAAAAAAAGCTTCCACTTCAGTTCTTAATTTCTCAAAAGGCATAAAAGATTTAAAGTTCTGTGCTAAATTTTTCCATAGAACATAGGAAAAGTTATACTATGATTGTGTATATTTTCCATGAAAATAAAAAGTTTCACTTTAATTCTAAATTTTATCAATGAAGTGAAGAAAAGTTCAAGTTATCTTCAGAACGTTCTCAATGAAAAAGAAATAAGTTACAGATCAATTCTAATTTTTTCTACGAAAATAAAAAGGTTCCACTTCGATTCTGAATTTTCTCAGAGATGAAAAAATTGAAAGTTCTGTTCTAAATAGTTACAGATCAATTCTTATTTTTCCCACGAAAATAAAAAGGTTCCACTTCAGTTCTGTTTTTCTCAAAGAGATGAAAAATTGAAAGATCTTTTCTAAATTTTTGAGTAGAAGATAGAAAAAGTTATACCTTAGGCGTGAATATTTTCCATGAAGATAAAAAGTTCCACTTTAATTCTAAATTTTCTCAATAAATTACGGAAGAGATCAAGTTCTCTTCTTATTTTTCCAAGCCAATAAAAAGTCTTCACTTCAGTTCTGGTTTTTCTCAAAGAGATGAAAAATTTAAAGTTCTGTTCTAAATTTTACCATGGATATTTCGATTCTGAATTCTTCCTCCAAAAAGAGAAAAAGTTCTGCTTTAATTCTATATTTTATTAAAGAAGTGAAGAAAAGTTCAAGTTCTCCTCTGAATGTTTTCCCAGAGAAGAGAAAAGGTTCCACTTTAATTCTGAGTTTTCACAGCGAAGTGAAGAAAAGTTCAAGTTCTCTTCTGAATTTTCACAAAGAAAAGAAAAAAGTTATAGTCCAATTCTAAATTTCTCCAAAGAAAATAAAAAAATCTCCGACTTTTCTAATAAACATTCTAAGCATTGACATGCTAACATATCCTATAATAATAGAAATATAAAAAAGTAATGCTTAAAATATTTTTATTGAAATAACAACATGTAGAATATTAACATAAAAGTATGCTACATACATTATTATACATTATTAATATTATTCAGCCACTTTGGACATCTTGAATCTGTTCCATAAAATAAATGATCAGGTTCTCTCTTGATTCTAGAGTTACTCACTTCTCTTAGTTCATAACCACTTGAATAATCGTTATTCAATTTTGATTCATATACAATTTTTACTGGGATGTCACATACAGGTTCAATACACGTTTCATCCTTGGTATTATCTAATTCATTGACCGTATGATCATTGGTAGTAATAATGTTCATTTATGCTTTATTCTCCATTAATTTATCTTGACATTCATTAGTGATATTGGCTGCCAAGGCTCTTTTTATTTTGACTGCGATTTCATTGTCTATTATCAGATTATTTTTACAGAGGCAACAGTTCTGTCACGTTGAAAAGATATGATTTATGATGTTGGTGCAGCAGTATGCATGTATTCTATTTCCCTTTGCTTTCATTCGATGCTAACACCGGAAAGATGACGATAAGATCTATCAGCGGGTAACATGTTACCAGAACCATTAGCTAGAAGTTTCTCCCTCTTCATCAACTATTATTTTTATGTGGGCATTCTCTTTGAGTACTAACTTCTCTGGAAATGATAATTTCTTATATCCATCATTTGCATGATGGAAATTCTTGAGTACTCCAAAGGAATTTAACTCCTCACTGTCATGAAAACGTAGGCACACATTCCCAATAAGATCTCCACTACTACTTTTTTCATAATTCAAATATATCTCTTTGTCTGCATTCAAGGCTACGATGACTTTATAGTGTGTACACACTTCCCTCGAATAATTCATTTTCATGTCTTTTTTTTTAAAATATGATGTCGGTGTTTATCCGTCCAATGGATGAAAATTACTAATTTAATACATGCAATAAAAGAGATAGTCTCGATAAACTACCATGGAGTACCACTGGGAAAGCCGCTTCCGATGTAAGAGCAAGCATAGAGTACATTTGGTACAGCCGCAAGCATACATAGTGAGAGAGACATGCAAAGTCGACATAGCTTTATTTCATTTTTAAGGTTGATTTAGACTAGGTTATGTGCGCGCACGTAATAAGGTTAATTTAGTTTGGCCTGATATTTGTAAGCTGGAGAAAATTTTTCAGCAATTTTGTAACCACATACACCCTCTTAAAAATCTGGACACAAATAAAAGTGTTTAATTTAGTTTCATAGCTCCTCTAGTTGACCTGAAATGGAAAACTTGATACCATTCGCATACAAAAGTCCGTTTACTTTCTTTGATAGCTTGAATACACTTACACTATTTTGATTTGGTTAAATTTTAAGAGTAGAAGTAGCCCCGAAAGTTTCAACATAATACCCTCAGTCGTTCTTGGGATACTGATGAGATGGCTTATTGGGAATTAGCATTAACACAGTACATTTTGATTTAATCTTAAGGCAAAATTTAGTTTTTAAACATAATGGGCAAATGGGAGGGTGGGCGTGAGAGGGGGGTTAGTTTCTCTTCAATCACATTTGACTATTAAAAAGGGATCTACCCCTATCAATTTCAAATCGAATGAGCCCTTTTTGAAGTTTCTACGACAACTCTTTCAATAAAAACCTCATATGCCACCAGGGCATAACTTACAAACCTTCGGCTGTGGCAAACCAAAAGGCGGTAAGTGATATTTTGTAAATTTTACAGGAGACGCGAAAAACGTTTTAAACGAATAACCCAATTTAAAACTAGGAAAATAATTTGCTGAGAATCATTTCTGAACATGAGCAGACGTAATTTTTCGTGCTGAATCACGTGGTGCTTTCAAAAATCCAACTTTCCATTTAATTTTGGCACTTTTATCATTTATCTCCTTTTGTCGCGTTTTTCGGCCAACCAAAAGGAGGTATGTGCCATTTTACCGTTTAAATTTAAATGCAAAAAAATTAAACTTTTGACAATGTTTTCAGCTACTTTTTTAACCTTTTTACCGACATTTTTTTTCTTACTCTCTGAATAGATCTTGTTGAAAACTGCCCTCTCTGATGTCACCCACGCCTGTGAAACGCAGAAAGTAAGGGTCACAATCATGCAGAAACTTCTTATATGCATTCCATTCGCATAATCATAACTTCAACGATTTTAATGTAAAATAATATATAAGAGGATTGTTCACTAATTTAGAAACTGACAAGAAAACAGGAACAACTTTCGACTTCAATTAAACTTTTAGGAACTCAAAAAAGCAAACATCATTATAGTACATCTTGTTCTTCACATCCCTCAAAAGTGAGATCAGCTGATGCTTTGTCTTCCGTTGGTATCTTTTTCCAGAACTCTCTGGATCTCTGGTCTCTGATGTGTGGAACCAGCTTTGTCATGATCTCACCTTTTTTCGAGGCATTTATTCCCCTCGGTTGTTTCAGAGACTTTGGTAATCCTTTACCAAGTTCTTTCTTCACTGCAACTGTAATGAAATCGTAAGAGACAAGCTCCTGATCAAAATCCTCACGATAAAACATAGAGGATTCACCGTTTTTGAGCAAAACTTCAACTATTTTCTGCGGCAGCACTGGTTGGTTATCTTTCTTCTTTTTGGAGGACTTTTTGTTTTTCCACTCGTTAAAGTCACTGATGCAAAGTTCCTTGACGCGAGTATTTTCCCTGGAATCTTCCATAAGCTTCTTCAAAGCGCCAAAGTCCGCAACATTTCTGTTCTTCCTAATTTTAGCCTCGATAAGTCCACGGAGTCCATCGGCAGACATATGAGTATCAACTTTCGTCAAATACTTGATGGTGATCCTGGCGGGTGCCCAGGGTTCGTTCGAAATCCCTACTAGCATAGAAAACAGAATGTAATTTTTGTTTTGTCCACTACAGTTGTTGGCATAAAATATGAATTCATCTATGTCCCTATGCACGTCAATAAGTGCATGATAAGCTGAAGCAAATGCGTCTGCACTTCTTCCGTAAGTTGCCTCGTGCCAGACAATACAATAGGCTGGAAGAGGAACCGAACTTGTGGTTTGGCTTTTTGCAAGCACAAACGTTTCATTGAAACATACCAGGCGGCTCATGAAAAAAGACTCCTTAACAGCAGACATTATTGGGAGTATTAGAACTTCTTGCATATCGACAGTGAAAACCAAATTTTTTGGTGCAAAGCTATCCTTCAGTCACGTCTCTCTGGAGCTGAATTCGTGCCTTTTCAGCCATCTGCCGATGAAAATGACACTCCTGTTGTTTTTTTTAATCTGTTGCGGAGCCTTCGCTATCCTTCAACTTAAAAACATCGAAATACTCACACACGTCTGACTTTGGCATTTTGTTGGAGATCTTCATCACCCTCAACATCTCTCCGTAACTGCGCAACGAACAATTCTTTTCTGGGAATCGCTCCTGAAAATCTTCCCACACATCTTTAACTGAAGTTTCTCTTGATATATACCTAGTATATGGTGCATTGTATTGGCGGTAGTGAGTGACACAAGGCTTATAGGACTCGATGTGTATCCTTAAAGATTCTTTTGCGTAGGTTTCCACCCCTTCTATCTTTTGGAAAGTATGACACACCGTCCCGAAGAATTCCTTTAACAACTACTTCGAGAACCTTGCTGTGCTTAAAGCCGAAGGTGGCTAAAAATGTTTTTTGACACACATGGATCATATCTTGTCCATCATTGGTAGGTAACCTGTACAGAAGTGTTACTTTTCGTTTTTTCATCCCTTCAGGGTTTTTCTTTCTCCGGTTTGGTTGCATTGTCGTAAAAAACGATCTCATATAGGCTGTGCACCCAGCATAGCCAAGAGTTGTGTAACTTTTGTATACTAAACACCGGTGCTCGAGAGTTAGTGACTTGCAAGACCTTATACATTTTTAGATGTCACAAACTACCTCAATAAAGGGACGTTTTTCTTTATTTTTCTCAATTCTTTTCTTTTTCTTCTCTGATACGCTTTTCTTCATAAGCAATTTTTCTATCGCCATAGGAGCTGAATCACTCTCTGCATCAGGAAGTACAGGCTGACTAGTCAGAGTTGGCTCTTCAACCGTTGATCCAGACCTCGCTTGATCTGAATCCTCAAGTATAGTTTGATGAGGCATTGAAAGCTGGCCAGGCAGGGTTGGTTCACCACACAGTGCTCAGTCCTCAGTTTATTTTGCAATCATAGTCTAGTTTTATTCTTTTCTTCAGACAAAAATGAAAGTAACGAAAAAATCCTGGCGTAGACGACCAAAAGGCGCTAAGTGACAACTTGAAAAATTGTTTTACTGGTATCCATGGCAGCCCAAACGGAGATAAGTCCATGACTTGCCCTTCGGTGAACTTAACTCCTTTTGGCCTGCAAGACAATCCGAGAAATGCACAAAACGCCTTTTTAACGGATCACAAAGCTTTGAATATCTCGGGAACGAAAGGAGATACGTACATTCTGAATAGATCAATCGATCGAGCGTGTTCTGTTTGGTGGGGATAGAGATAAAACTCATTTTTCGAGAGCATGTCACTTACCACCTTTTGGTTTGCCACAGCCACCTTGCCCTGAGGGCTTCTCATCCACAAAGAGATAATTTTCAAAACTTTCAACTACGTTGAAAAAATGGATATCTGAAAATTTTGATTGTATGTGTTTGGGGAAATGGTGGACGTGAGAGGGGGATACGTTGGCCTCCAATTGCTTTCGACTATTAAAAAGGGCACTATCCATTTCACTTTCCAATCGAATAAGCCCTTTTTGAAGTTTCTAAAATAACACTTCCTTGCCCTGAGGGCTGTGGGGGGGATGTCATCATCAAGGACCTAATTTCCAAAACTTTCAATTACGTTGAGCAAAATGGCTATCTAAAAGTTCTGATTGGATGTGTTTGGGGAAAAGGTGGGCGTGAGAGGGGGGTTCCTCCAAGCACTTTCGACTTCTAAAAAGGGCACTTGTCCTTTGAATTTTCAATTGAATGCATCATTTTTCAAGTTTCTACGACAAAACTTTAATTAAAAACCTTATATGGCCCCAGGGCAGAACTTGTAACCCTTGCCCTGAGGGCTCTGAGGGGAGGGGTTGTCGTCCTCAAAGACCTAATTTCCAGAACTTTCGACTACGTTGAACAAAATGAATAACTCAAAATTTTGATTGGATGTGTTTGAATAAATGATGGGCGTGAGACGGGGGTTAGTTGCCCTCCAATCACTTTCGACTATTAAAAATGGCACTAGCCCTTTGAATTTCCAATTGAATGAACCCTTTTCCAAGTTTCTACGACAAAGCTTTCAATGGAAACCTTATATGCCCCCAGAGTACAACTTATAACCCTTGCCCTAAAGACTGTGGGGGGGAGTGTCCTGCTCAAAGGTATAATTTCCAGAACTTTCAACTACGTTGAACAAAATGGATATCTCAAAATTTTGATTGAAGGTGTTTGGGGAAATGGTGGACGTGGAAGGGGTGTTAGCTGCCTTCCAATTACTTTCGACTATTGAAAAGGGCAGTAGCCATTTTAATTTCCAATCGAATGAGCCTTTTTTGAAGTTTCTATGACAACGCTTTCTATAAGAACCTTATAGGCTATATCCCCGGGGCATAACCTACAACCCTTGCCCTGAGGAAATTAGGTCTTTGAGGGTCATCCTCAAAGATCTAATTTCCAGAACTTTAACTACGTTGAACAAAATGGTTATCTCAAAATTTTGATTGCATATGTTCGGGGAAAAGGTGGGCGTCAGAGGGAGGTTAGTTGCCCTCCAATCAATTTCGACTATTAAAAAGGGCACTAGCCCTTTGAATTTCCGATCGGTTAAGCGTTTTTTGAAGTTTCTACGACAACGTTTTATATAAAAACCTTATAAGCCCCTTGGGCATAACTTGCAACCCGTGCATTGAGGGCTGTGGGGGAGTGTCCTCCTCAAAGACATAATTTCTATATGGAAATCAACTACGCTGAACAAAATGGCAATCTCAAAGTTTTGATTTGATGTGTTTGGGGAAATAGTGGGCGTAGAAGGGGTGTTGGTTGCCTTCCAATCACTTTTGACTATTAAAAAGGGCACAAGCCACTCCAATTTCCAATTGAATGAGCCCTTTTCGAAGTTTCTACGACAACTTCTTCAATACCATATGCCCTGGTCTAAAGGGAAAAAAAATAACACATTGTGCCAACATCGTTCTTATATGCCCCCAGGGCATAACTGAAAACATTTGCCCTGAGGGCTGTTGGGGAGTGTCCTCCTCAAAAATATAATTTTGTATTTGGAAATCAACTACGCAGAACAAAATGGCTATCTAAAAATTTTGATTGGATTTGTTTGGGGAAATGGTGAGCTTGGAAGGGGAATAAGTTGCTTTCCAATCCCTTTCGGCTATTAAAAAGGGCACAAGTCCTTCAAATTTCCAATCGAATGAGCCGTTTTCGATGTTTCTACGCCAACTCCTTCGATACGAAATGCCCTGGTCTAAGACCAAAAATAAATAATACATTTTGCCACCATCGTTCTTTACTTCTTTTTTTCTGTGACTTTTTTTTTGTTTTAGACCAGGGCACTTCGTTTCGCCGGAGTTGTCGTAGAAACTTCAAAAAGGACTCATTCGATTGGAAATTGAAGGAACTAGTGCCCTTTTTTAATAGTCAAAAATGATTGGAGGGCATTTAACCCCCCTTCCACGCCCACCATTTACCAAGACACATTTAATAACAATTTTGAGATAGCCATTTTGTTCAACGTAGTTGAAAAGTCCAGAAAGTATATATTTGAAGATGACAATCCCCCTACAGCATTCAGGGCAAGGGTTGATTTTTGCCCTGGAGGCATATAAGGTTTTTCTAGAAAGTTTTGTCGTAGCAACTTCAGAAAGGCCTCATTCAACTGGGAATTGAGAGGACTAGTGCCCTTATTAATTTTCGAAAGTGATCGGAGGGGGACTGCCCTCCCCCCCCCCACGCCCTTCTTTTCCCCTAACACTTCCGATCAACATTTTGATATAAACATTTTGTTCAACATAGTTGGATGGTCCGGAAATTATATTTTTAAGTATGACATCCCCCGCCGAGCCCTCAGGGCTAAGGTTGTGAGTTAGGCCCTGGGGGCATATTAGGTTCTTCTAGGAAGTGTTGTCACAGAAAATTCAAAATGGGCTCATTCGATTGAAAATTGAGCGGGCTAGTGCCCTTTTTAACAGTCGAAAGTAATAGAAGGGAGAATACTCCCACGCCCATCATTTCCCCAAAGACTTCCGATCAACATTTTGGAAATTTGTTCAACGTAGTTGGAAGGTCTGTACGTAGTTGATCATTTCCCCAAACACTTCCAATCAAAGTTTTGAGATAGCCATTTTGTTCAACGCATGTTAGGAAATTATGTCTTTGAGGATAACAAATCCCACCAGACCTCAGGGCAAGAGTTGTAAGTTATACCCTTGGGGCATATAAGGTTTTTATAGAAAGCACGGTCATATATACTTCGGAGAGGGTTCATTGGATTGGTAATCAGAAGCTCTACTGCTCTTTTTAAGAGTCAAAGTTATCGGAGGGAATCTACCATTCCCCTAATACACACACACGTTGTATTGTCCCGAATGCATCCAACAGAAATTTTGAGATTGCCATTTTGTTCAAAATGGTCTAAATAACATTTAACAATGCCCCAGAGCCAGGGGGCAAGGGTTATAAGTTATGTCCAGGGGGTATTTAAGGTTTTATTAAAGTGATGGTTGTATAAACTTTAGAGTGGACTCATTTGGTTAAAAATTGGAAGTTCTAGTTCCCTTTTAAGATTCAAAAGTGATGGAAGGTAGCTAGCCCCCCACCGACTACTCCTCTTCACCAAACAAATCTGATTAAAATGGTTAAATAGCAAGTTTGCTCAAAATAGTCCAAAGAACTGAAACAATGACTCCAGTGTTGACAAAAACCCCCAGTGCCCTGGGAATAGGGTTGTAAGTCATGGCCTGGGGTCATATAAGGTTTTTATGGAATGGGTGGCCGCATAAAATTCAAATGGGGCTCATTTGATTTGAAATTGAAAGTTATAGTACCCTATTTAAAAGTCAAAAGTGATTTAAGAGCAACCATCCTTCTCCCCCCCCCAAAAAAAAACACAGACACTCATCATTCCCCCAAAGACATCCAATCAAAATTTGGAGATAGCAATTTTGTTCATTGTAGTTGAAGAGTCCGGAAATTATGTCTTTGAGGAAGACACACCCATCCCCATCGCTCCCAGGGCCAGGGTTTAAGTTATGCCCTGAAGGCATAAAATGTTTTTATACAAAGGTTGGTTGTATATACTTCGGAGGGGACTCATTTGATCGGTAATCTGAATTCCTAGTGCCCTTTTTAAGAGCCAAAGTGATCAGAAGGCAGTTATTCACCCTCAACACGTCGTGTTTTGCCATAATCATCGTATAAAAAAATTTGAGACAGTCATTTTATTCAAAATATTCCAAAGGTCATATAACAAGGCTTTTGGGGGTGAAACAAGCCACCAGAGCATAGGGACGAGGGTTGTAAGTTCTACCGCGGGGAATTTAAGGTTTTTATGGAAGGGGTGGTTGTTTAACTTTAGAAGAGGCTCATTTGATTAAAAATTAGAATTTCTAATTCCTTTTGAAGTGTCAAAAGTGATGGAGGGCATTTAGACCCCCCCCCCCACCGAGGACACATTTTTTCACCAAACATACCTGATTTATGAGATAGCAATTTTGTTCAAAATAGTTCAAAGAATATATAATAATATCTCTATGGAGATGACACCCCCCTTCCCAGTGCCCTGGGGATAGGGTTGTAAGCTATGCCATGAGGGTATATAACGTTCTTATGGAATGGGTGGTCGTATAAACTTCAGATGGGACTCATTTGTTTTGAAATTCGAAATTATAAAGCCCTTTTTAAGAGTCATAGTGATTTGAGAGCAACAAGCTCCCCACCAAGCTCATCATTTCTCTTATTAACTCCAACCAAAATTTGGAGATAACAATTTTATTCATCGCAGTTGAAGGTTTCGGAATTTATGTCTGTGACGAAGACACCCTCCCCCTTACAGCTCTCAGGGTAAGGGTTGTAAGTTATGCCCTGGGGGCATATAAGATTTTCGATACGTCAAATCTGTATCTGGGAGAAATACAAGGCTTGCTGAATGTTACCTATCGCCCCAAGGACTTGACCTCAAAGGTTGATTGTCCTCTTACTATCTCTGATTTTTCAAAATTGAACTTGAAATTTCAATTTCCAATCGAATGAGGCTTCTCCAAAGTTTGTACGACCATCCCTTCTATAAAATCTTTAAATTTTAACAATGGGTAACTTGCAATAACCTACAGCCTTTGCCCCGAGGACTGTGGGGTTTTTTGTTAATCACGCTTTATTAATACCGTTCGATTGGAAATTGAAAGTTTTAGTGCCCTTTTTAAAAGTAAAAAGTGATTGGAGGGCAACCTGCCCCCCCCCCGGGAAAAACACCTCCTGCTGAAAATACCCCCTTGAAATATCAGCTCGTGGAAAATACCCACCGCCCTGGAAAATATAAGCTTAAAAAAAGACTAGAACTGCCTGGGGATTATACATAATTCTGCCTCCATTCTCCTCTCATCTCTCCTCTAGACCTAATTCTGTATTTATCCGAAAGCTCAATGAGAGTTGAGATGTTTTGACATGAAAATGCCCCCTTTAAGGTATCTCCCTATCTCCCTAGCTACAAAACAATCAGAAAACCCCATTGTAGAGGTTTAAGTATCTTTTTAAGTTTTGTATTTTGTCCATTGCTTACAGATAGTGTATGTTATTGGGAAACATATGGACATTTTTCGCGTGGGAGTTTTCTGAAGGGGGGGGGGGCGGGAGTATTTTTCATGAGAAGAACATTTTTTACGGAGGAAGGGCAAGACTTACGCATAAATTCCTCTTTTTCACTCTCCTTAGCACTTCTCAGCTAAACTAAAAAGTAACAGAACCCAAATAAAATATCCCAATTTGGAAGACCATATTTTCTGCGAGGGGGTATTTTTCAGGGGACTGTTTATCCATGGGAGAGGTGGGAGGGTAAACACTTAAGCCCGTAGACAGCGACAGGGTGAAGGGAAACCCCAGTAACAGACATAAAAAAGGAGAGATAAATCTGGCTTTAAGAGTTTATGACGTCCAATTTTCTTTGTTTTTGTGACAACAAAACACAGCTTTTTTTTTTATTAATCATCTTGACAGTCATTTATACTATGACTTTAAAAAGCAAACAATTCCAAGAAGGTTGAACATGTAAAGGTTCTAACTTGTGTTTTACACAATCTAAATACGAAGTTTGAGCTGCATGGGAGTTAAGTATACGAGGGTTCAGTTGCACGGTGGTTCAGTTACATGGTGGTTCAGTTGCACGGTGGCGCAGTTGCACTGGAGTTCAGTTGCATGGTGGTCCAGTTGTACGGTGGTTCAGTTGCACGGGGGTTCAATTGCACGGGGGTTTAGTTAAATGGGTTGAGTTGCACGGGGGCTGGGTTGCACGAGGGCTCAGTTAAATGGAGTTCAGTTGCACGAGGGTTCAGTTAAACGAGGGTTCAGCTACACGGGGGTTCAGTTGCACGGGGGTTGAGTTGTACGGTGGTTCAGTTGCATGGTGGTTTAGCTGCACGGTGATTCAGCTGCACGGTGGTTCAGTTGCACGGTGGTTCAGTTGCAATGGAACCAGCTATGAAGAGTCTTAAAAATAAAAATGCTCCGGATAATGGTGGAATTTTTTCAGTACATCTGAAACTTAACCCGGCTTCCTTTTTTGCTATGCTTTTGTGTTTTTTAATCTGATTCTTTTGTCTGGGCAAGTGCCAACTTCTTTTAAAACAGGGATAATTACGCCGGTTCTAAAGCACAGAAAAAGCAAGTACCAGACATACGATTCTTTTCGGCCTGTCACTAAGGGTTCTCAATTAAGTAAGATGTTTGAACTTAGTGTTAAATCTCTATTTGTTTCCCTTGATTTTGGTTCGAATCAATTGGGGTTCACTGGGGGTAAGGGTTGTGATCATGCACATGCTTTTTTTTCAAATTTTAAATTCTTCATTGCTTAAAGGAAACCCGTTATATTGTTTATTAATAGATATTAAAGGAGCTTTCGATTATCTTTCTCATGCATCTGCTCTACTTAGCTTACTAAAATGTGGTTTACAACATAACCTGGTTAATGTTTTTCGTTCGGGGTATTCTGGCCTTAAAGTTCGCATCGCCTCGAGATCTATAATTTCTGCTTATGAAGTAGTAGTTAGGAGGGGGTTAGACAGGGGGATATTATCGTCGTCTATTTTCAATTTGTGTCTAAAAGATTGTTTTTCTTCATTAAAAACCTCTCTGATTTACTTAGCAATTAATTGAAATTAGTAATTTTGCTTACGCTGATGACATTATTTTACTTAGTCAGTCAAATATTGTGTTGATTGAAAATTTTAAGATTTTAGCGAATAAGTTGAACAAAAAATGACTTGAAATTAACCTCGCGAAATGCCAGTATTTTGTGATTAATGGCCCTCTTGGCTCTCCTCCACTTGATTGCGGTAATGATCGGATTTTCCCAACTTTGGACTCGGTGATATACCTAGGGGTGCCATATTCTTCTGTAAAAAGACCATCACCTCTTTTAATAATATACCATCTGGAAATTAAGATAAGAAAGACGTTCGGTCCCTCGTTCACCTGCGGGGCAATATGAGAAGGGATATATTAGCTAGACTGTATAAGTCAGCGGTTCTACCTTTGATTAGCTTTCCTGTGGTGATTTTGAAAGCTTTTCCATCTTCTACTCAGTGGCGGATCCAGTGGGCATCCCCCCCTTAACGTAGTCTAAAGCAGTGTAATTTACTTAATTAACTCAAGGTTGCGTTAATTTAACTTGCTCCTAACGCAAGTTAATCGGATCCACCTATTTTGCCCCCTCCCCTAAATTTTTTTCCAGATCAACTTATTTTGCACCCCATTTAAAAAAATTCTGCATCCGCCCCTCCTTCTACTTCATCTCAAATTAAAGTTGCGTATTTTAGATATCTTAAATTTCTATTAGGTTTTCCGCTAAGTGCTTGTAATACTTCTTTAAAATATATGTATCAAACAGTTCGTGATAACGAACTGTAAGTAAGGAGCGACCCGGCTCAGATGGTAACCGAAACTCTAACGAAAGGAATTTTGATACCAATAGATACATCAAAAGAATCATATTTTTATTCTGATTTCAAATATATAACTTCCATCAAGTTTAATCTTACTTATCAAAAGTTACGCGCCAGAGAAAATTTGCCTTATTTTTGAAAAAAGGGTGAAACACCCCTAAAAGCGATAGAACCATAATTGAAATTATACCTTCATATTTAGCCTATCAAAGTACCCTACTACAGTGGTTTCAAGCACCTATCTACAAAAATGTGGAATTTTGCATTTTTTGCCGGAATAAATATCCCGGTTGCGTTTTTTTTTTTTTTTTTGTTTTTTTTTTTTTTTTTCCCCAGTGGTTATCGTATTGACCCAGTGGTCTTGGAATATCGTGAGAAGGCTCAATGGAACGGACATTAAAAGGTCTAGGGCCCTTTTTAAGGTACAAAAATGGAGGGCACCTAGGCCCCCTACCACGCTCATTTTTTTTCCCAAAGTCACCTGATCAAAATTTTGAGATAGCCATTTTGTTCAGCATGGTCAAAAATATTATAACTATGTCTTTTACGATAACTTAATCCCTCGAAGCCCCCAGGGGGAGGGCTGAAAGTAATGAACTTTACCCAATTTTAACATATAGTATTGGTTATTGGGAATTATACAGACGTTTTCAGGGGGAATTTTTTCTGGTAGTGAGGGTAGGGGTGGGTCGGGGGTTATATGGGAGGATCTTTTCATGAAGGAAGTTTTCATGGGGGAAGGGGCATTGCTATGAAGGGGGCGCCGGATTTCCCATCATTATTTTAAAAAAAATCAGAAATTAAATATTAAAAAACAAGTTTTTCAACTGAAAGTAAGGAGCAACATCAAAACTTAAAACGAACAAAAAAATATTAGCTATATGATTAGGTTCACCTTCTAGTCAATGCCTCGCTCTTTAAGCCAAAGATTTTTTAATACTTTCATAAGAGCTATTTATTCTAATTAACGGCCTTTGTGATTAAGGGGTCATTTTTAAAGAATTGGAACAAGATTTTGTTTACTTATTCAATGACGGTGAACCAAAATAAAAGCTGCATTAACTAAAAAACGATCAGAAATTAAATAAAGAAAACAAGTTTTTTAAACTGAAAGTAAGGAGCGACATTAAAACTTAAAACGAACAGAAATTATTCCGTATATGAAAGGGGCTGTCCCCTCCTCAACGCCTTGCTCTTAACGCTAAAGTTTGACTCTGTCTCACAACTTTATTTTTTAAAACAATAAGAAAATTTAGCGTAAAGAGCAAGGCGTTGAGGAGGGGACAGCCCCTTTCATATACAGAATAATTTCTGTTCGTTTTAAGTTTTAATGTCGCTCCTTACTTTCAGTTTAAAAAACTTGTTTTTTTTATTTAATGTATGGAATAAAAGACCCGCTTGATGTAACAAAGAGTAAATGTGAGCTTTTAGTTCAAAAGGTTCGAAATTAACTTGAATATAGAAATTTATTCCCGTTTTTTGAAAAAAACCTAATGTGTTAACGGATTGACATAGATGGTTGAATTTATCGGTAGCTCTGGTCGTGTACTTATGCATTATATTCTACTCAGCGCTATAGACTGTACAAGGAAATACTACAGGAAACCAGTCAAATGGGTGTTTGCAAAGGATAAATGGATCGCAAAGCGTGATGTCTTATTGCGTTTACAATATTTAAACTGTTGTTTTTTGGGGCTTAGGGGGGGGGGGAAGGTGGTAAATTTTTACCAAATCATATTATTGAGTTACAAATAAAGTGAATATATAACTCGATGCCTTTTTTTATGCTCTTTCTAAATATAATAATCATTTTTGTTGGAAATGAATTTTACCCCAACCCCTATATATACCAATTCAGGGTATATATTTGCACATTAGGGGGGTGGGGGTAAATTTTAAACTTACCTCCCATTTACATCAGAAATAAAATTATAATAATAGGGGAGGGTGTAAAATTCATTTCCGACCAAAATGATTATTATATTTGGAAAGAGCATAAGAAAAGGCATCGAGTTGTATATTCACTTTATTCGTAAGTCAATAATATGATTTGGTAAAAATTTACCAAAAAGGTACCTAGGTTAGGTTAGGTTCCGTGTTTAATATATGCTATGCTTTAACCCCCCCCCCCATGGGAAAATATATAGCTCAAATTTGTTTCTAAACTATTATATATTCATCCTATTTTATTTTGTTTCATAGCATTAACCAAACTTGATTTCTTTCGTGTGAAGGATATAATGCACAAGTACCGTTGTGTCTTTATATTTTATATTTATTGAATGCACTCCTCATAGAGTATCCTCATGGAAAATAAAAGTATTATTATTATTATTACTATTATTATTATATATTATTATTATATTATAGAAATATTATTATTATTATTTATAATTTGCAGCACGAATCTATTCATCTGATTATCATGTTTCCTTCCATTTTTATCCATTTATTAAAAATGAATTCAAATGATATTTATTCAAAGTTCTATTGTTCTCATTTAGCTGAAACTAACTTTCATCGAGTGGAGACTACCAAACTCGTAAAAAAAAAAACCTGTGACGTAGCCCGAAATCTAGGACCATAAGGGGGGAGAATGGCGTGTACAGTCAGGAAACAACCACAATATTTGAAAAGAGCATAAAATAAGAAATGTAACGGTATTACTTTTATTAGCGTAGCATCTTTCTTTCAGAAATGGCCAACCACTAAATATTTGCTCAGAGTGTGTGCAAAAAAGGGCCTAGTATATGCGTAACCGAGTAATAAATGAAGCCATACCTGTTAAGTAAGTGTTTATCCATAATAATCAAAAATCTAAAAACTAGCAAAGAATTTGTTCCTATGTTTAACAACAGAATTGCACCAAAATACTGAAGGACAACTACTAAATACTCACTGACCGAATCTTTGGCTCTGACGTAAGTAATAAATACTAATAATGGGAAAAAATTATTTTCTATATATTTTTTTTGGTACTTATTTAGTAGCCGGTAAACATGCGAGAAGTGAAGTTTGGTTAATGATATTGAAATAAAAACCATGATACAAATATAAAATTTTAGAAACAATATTGGGCTTTATATTTCGACATTAGGGGGTGGGGGGGGGATAAAGCAGAGCATATATTAAATACATAACCTAACCTAGGTTACCCTTTTCTGTCTCTTCAACCCCAAAAAACTAAAGTTTAAATATCTGTCACTGAGGTTGTCCTCGTCCGGGGTGGGAGGACGTCATCAAGAATGATTTAAAGGAAATGCAAACTTCGTGGGAGAGTATAAAAAGGGAAGCTTTGAATAGTTTGGGATGGAGGAGGAGCGTGCGTAGCTGTGTTGACCTCAGGTGGCTTGGTACTGCGGTGAGTTGTTAGTAGTGGTAGTAGTACTTGAGTGAGCAATACCTCACTAGGCAGCGAAAACCTGTTTTCATATAGCATCTTCGAGACTTCAATACGGTACTTCTCGCGTGTTTACCGGCTACTAAATAAGTACCTTTTTTCTTACAAAGAGAGATCAACGGACTAGTTTTTCAGATTTGAAAATTTCTCTAATCAGGATATTATAGGTTATGTATTATTTCATTTTGGGGTTCGCACCCCTATTAAGAAAAAACAAAGAATCCCTGACACAGATGTTGTTAAATAACCTAATTATCTAAAACTAGTTTGAAATTTGTTTATTTGGTTAAAACCTCTTATGACTTCTAAATTTATCCAACAAAAAAGTATACAGTATTCTAATATTAGGGCCGTTTTTTAGCACTAAGATCTTTGATCTTCCTGCAAAGATTATCGTTTTTTCAACTTATCTTTGTTCTAAGATCTTACAGCTCACTGATGTTAGCAAAAAGCGTGAAAGACGCCATCTTTCTGCCATGTAGAACAATGATGAGAGAACTTTGATGATCTACTCATCATTTTTCTCAGACCACTGATCAGAGCATAATGATGAAAGACGTTTGCATAAAAACGACAAAAGATCTAAGATCTTAGTTCAAAGATTTCACTTTTAAGCGTTTTCTGACAAAAGATGTAAGATCTTAGCACATTAATGAGTGAAAAACAGCCCTATTGTTAACAGAAGAAAAGTTCAGTCTATGTCACTTGCGTGTTTATGAGGAGCTCCAGAAGAACCAGTTTTATTATGCACTTGGTGCGTGATATCTATTGAAAACGCCCATTTGCACAGTGGCGAGGTTAATACTTCGGTGAATATTTCAACTGCAATATACAGTTTTCAAGTTCGTGCCATTGATTATTTATTGCGCTTTAATGAGCTTATCTGCATCACCGTTGTTCATTCGATTATCGCCCTATCTCTACCCGAGTCTCTATCGAGGGTCAACGCTAGTAAAAAAATGACAATTTAGATGAGCTTGAAATTAAAAGAGATGATTTTAATAAAATTATGAATAGCCCGGTAGGTAAAGAGCCTAATAAAATTTATGTAGAAAATTTTAGAAAACAATTCTTGTTAACATGTTTGTGGAGGAGCTGGGATTTCTGGATTCCTGAGCCCTGGGTGTCGCTGACAATGTGATTTGTTTTTTTGTTAGGTGACGTGGAGATCGGATGTCTTCGTGTGAGTAGTACTTCTTCATTTTTGCCTAGGCCTAGTTCAGTAAGCTGCAAATGATACACATGTAATGTTAATTTCTTTTCCCCAGTTAACAGGCCTCTGGGCCCTTTGGGATTTTCTGGATTATAGAGTTTTTATATTTATTGAACAAATAAACCTGAAATTGAAAAGGTATTAAATTACGACATCCTTTATTGCTTGAACAATTTAATTTCCAGCGTTTTTTTTTTGTAGTGTAATTAGCGAAAGGTAGAGGGGACAGTCCCTCTTACATAGGAAATAATCTCTGTTCTTTGTTAGTTTCAACGCAACTCCATACTTTAAGTTCAAAACTTGTTTTTGTATTCCTTAATTTCTGAATGCCCCCTCCCGTGGAAAATTTGTATTGGAGAATCCCCCTCACACAAACATTCCTCCCGTGGAAGATCATGTGGATAATGCAACAGCAATAGCAGTTGGTTATCATTTCGAGTTCAAGCACACTCATCAGATATAACAATTTATTTTACTCAGACAGGGATGATGTTCGACCAAGTAAGTTTTTATAATCATGTACTTAGTAGAGGCCTATTTTGGCATTCTAGGGATACATTGTATAAAGCAACCAGAACAAGACCACATCCATTTGTAGGCCAATCAGAGATGTTTTTAAGCATAGTCAATACTGCAGGGAATGACGTCAGACCACCTTCTAGGAAATTTATGTAAGAACCTAGATCTAAAAAATCGATAATGCTTGGAATGTGTTTCGATAAATTGCAGATTATGGTTTCCTTTTGGGTGAGAGATAAATTACTTCTTCCAGCATTTATCACATTTAATAAGGTTTCCTGAGAATTTTAGATGTGTCAGTGCATGGTTGCCAAAACAAAGGAACATTCGGAAATTACTTGACATTTTGGGTGTTGCCTTTAAGGCGAATGTTTTAGGTGTTGCGTATAAGGCGAAAGAAAATTTATTTAGTAGCCATATTGACAGTAAGAACGAAAAAAGGTAAGGCGTATTGTAATACAATGTTAAGAAGTCAGCTTTTTGTACTTACAATTTGTTTAGAATGAAGTGTTTTTTATGGCAGATATAAAGATTTTTAGCAGTCCTTAGCCATTATGAGATAGTCAGAAGTAGAAGTGACCCTAAAACTCCGAACCCCACACCATATATGGGCATAGAGTCATTAGGGAGAACACGTGGTTAATGGGGTCAATGACCTCTTTTTCCAAGGTGTCAACAACAACAACATCGACCTTGACATTCGCTGATAGCGTGCACTTACAACAACAACAACATCGACCTTGGAACACCTGTGCTGTCGACCTCAAGTCACCTATCGTGAATCAATAATTCCCCTTAGAAACAACAAATTAATTCCCCTTTCTTGACAGATCAATCAACCAATGACATCATCTGTCAGACTTTAAAAATTTTCGCATAGAAACGATTCTCCAGGAATAGATCCAAGCCATTAATGTCTTTGCCTCGGAAACAACTCTTTTGGTCGAACTCCAAAGGATATTAATAGCCAAAGGCCATGGAAACAATTCTCCAAGAAACATCTTAGCGATGAATTGTTTTAGCGCGGGAATCAGGTTTCTTATTAATTTGAAATGCATTAGCGCAGAGATGCCAAAAACAAAAGGAACACGCTGAATTACGTTTAGGGATTATTTGGGCGAAACTGTTTTAGACAGGTTATGGAACTATTTCGGCGAAACAGTTAGAGACATTTTAAAAGATGATTTTTGAAGAGATTTTAGAAGAGAATTTGAGGGTGAAACTCTGTGGTCGTTATAATACACAAGTTCCATTTGAACAGTGTTGTGAGGTCCTCTAACCCAACCCCAAAGGGTTCCGATCCCCCCCCCCCCCCCCCAAGGCAGCCCCCCGGTACTCAAAGGTCCCCCAAGCTCCCAAAGAGCCCCAGCCCCCCAAACACCCTCCTCTGACCCTCAAAGGCCCTCCTCTGGTCCCCAAAGGCCCATCGAGCTCCCAAAGGACCAACGGGGTCCCAAAGGCCCTCCACCGGTCCCCAAATGTCCCCCAGGCCCCCAACTGCCCCCCGGACCCCCAAAGGCCCTCCCTGGGCCCCAAACGCCCTCCTCAGACCCCCAAAGGCCCTCCCCTTGTCCTCAAAGGTCCCCCGGGCTCCCAAAGGCACTCCCCCGGTCCCCAAAGGTCCCTGGACCCCCAAACGCCCTCCCTGGGCCCCAAAGGCCCTCCCCCGGGCCCCATACATGCACACAAAAACTTACACACACACAAAAACTTACACACACACACAAAAACTTACACACACACACACGAAAACTTACACACACACACACGAAAACTTACACACACACCCCAAAACTTACACACACACACACACAAAAACTTACACACACACACACACACAAAAACTTACACATGCACACGAAAACTTACATGCAGACAAAAACTTACATTCACACAAAAACTTACACACACACACACACACACAAAACTTACACACACACACACACACACACACACCAAAAAACACACACACACCCCAAAACTCACACAAACACAAAAACAAACACACACACAAAAACTAACACACACCCACAAAAACTGACACACACACACACACTCTTACACACACACACACACATGAAAACTTACACACACACGCCAAAACTTACACACACACACAAAAACTTACACACACACACACACACACACACACACAAAAACTTACACATGCACACGAAAACTTACATGCACACACAAACATATATATACACACACACACACAAAAAAAACTTACACACACAAAAACTTACACACACACACACACACACACACACACACAAAAAACTTACATCCACACACAAAAGCTTAGACACACAAAAACTTACACACACGCACAAAAAAACTTAGACCCACACGCAAAAACTTACATGCACACAAAAACTTACATGGACACAAAAACTTACACACACACAAAAACTTACAAACACGCACAAAAACTTACACATACACGCAAAAAATTACACACACACACACAATAAAACTGACACACACACTCCAAAACTAACACACACACACGCCAAAACTTACACACACACACACACAAACAAACAAAAACACACAAACACACACACAAAATCTTACACATTCACACGAAAACTTAAATGCACACACAAAATTACATTCACACAAAAACTTACACACACACACACACACAAAACTTAAACAAACACACACACGAAAAAACGCAAAAACACGAAAAAACAAACACACACACAAACAATTACACACACACACACACACACACACACACACACATACACACAAAAACTTACACATGAACACAAAAAAACTCACACACACACTCACAAAAAATAACACACACAAACACAAACACACAAAAAACTAACACAAACACACACGAAAACTTACACACACACACGCCAAAACTTACACACACACACACACAAACTAACACACACACACACACACACACACACACACACACAAAAACTTACACATGAACAAAAAAAAAAAACACACACACACGCAAAAAAACTTACACACACACACACACACACACACACACACAAAACTAACACAAACACACACGGAAACTTACACACACACGCCAAAACTTACACACACAAAAACTTACACACACACACACACACACAAAAACTTACACATGCACTCTAAAACTTACATGCACACAAAAACTTACATGCACACAAAAACTTACACACACACACACACACAAAACTTACACACACAAAAACACTAAAACTCACACACGCACTCAAAAACTTACACACACACAAACAATTACACACACAAAAAAAAACACACAAACACAAACAAAAAATAACAAAAACACACACAAAAAACATACACGCACGCACACTAAAACATACACACACACTCAAAATCTAAAACAAACAAACACTTACACACACACACACACACACACACACAAACTAACACACACACCCACACAAAAAACTTACACACACAAAAACTTACACACACACACACAAACACACACAAACTAACACACACACAAACAAAACAAACACCCAAACACAAAAGCTTAGAAACACAAAAACTAACACGCACACACAAAAAATTACACCAAAACGCAAAAACTTACATGAACACAAAAACTTACATTCACACAAAAAATTACACATACGCAAAAAAACTTACACACACACAAAAACTTACACACACACAAAAAAAACTTACACACACACGAAAACTTAAGCACACACCCACACACACACACAAAAAAACATACACATACACACGAAAACTTAAATGCACACAAAAACTAACACACACACACGCACAAAAGTTAGAAAAAATACAAAATATTCCTTTATTACCTCTGCAAAACGGCTAAAAATGAAGAATTCATACACATTTTCAACTAGCTAAGGGTAAGTGTTTTAAATATGAGCCATTCTGTTGTGAAAACACACAAAAGTTTGAAAAAATACAAAAAGTTCCTTTATTACCTCTGCAAAACGGCTAAAAATGAAGAATTCATACACATATACAACAAGATATGTGTAAGGGTTTTAAATTTCAAGCATTCTGTTGTGAAAACACACAAATAATAGAAAAAATACAAAATAATCCATTATTACTTCTTCAAAACGGCTAAAAAGGAACAATTAAAACAAATTTTAAAATAGCTCAGGGTAAGAATTTTAAATATTAGCCATTCTGTTGAAAAAACACCCAAAAGTTAGAAAAAATACAAAATATTCCTTTACTACATCTGCAAAACGGGTAAAAATGAAGACGACCTACACATTTTCAGCTCTCTAAAGGTTAAATGTTTTCCAACTGATCCATTATATTGCGTAAACACACAAAAGTTTGAAAAAATGCAAAATGTTCCTTTTTTACCTCTGCAATACGGCTGAAAATGAAGAATTCATACACATTTTCAACTAGCTAAGGGTAAGTGTTTTAAATATGAGCCATTCTGTTGCGAAAACACACAAAAGTTAGAAAAAATATAAAATAATCCTTCATTACCTCTGAAAAACGGCTAAATATGATGTATTCATACAAATTTTCAACTAGCTAAAGGGTAAATGTTTTAAATATGAGCCATTCTATTGCGAAAACACACAAAAGTTAGAAAAAATACAGACTGTTCCCATATTACCTCTTAAATATTGATAAAAAATAAAAATTCATACACAATTTCAACTAGTTAAGGTTCAGTGTTTTAAATATGATCCATTCTGTTCCGAAAACACACGAAAGTTAGAAAAAATAAAAAATAAACCGTAATTAAATCTGCAAAACGGCTAAAAACGAAGAATTCATACACATTTTCAACTAGCTAAGGGTAAGTGTTTTAAATATGAGCCATTCTGTTGCAAAAACACACAAAAGTTAGAAAAAATACAAAATAATCCTATATTACCTCTGCAAAACGGCTAAAAATTAAAAATTCATACACATTTTCAACTAGCTAAGGGTAAGTGTTTTAAATATGAGCCATTCTGTTGCGAAAACACACAAAAGTTAGAAAAAATACAAAATTATCCTTCATTACCTCTGAAAAACTTCTTAAAATGAATAAGTTATAAAAAAAACATACGATAGAAGTTTTATAGTTATAGATATGATCCATTATGTTGAGAAAAAACAGAAAAGTTAGAAAAAATTCAAAATAGTCCTTTATTACCTCTGCAAAACGGCTAAAAATGAAGAATTCATACACATTTTCAACTATCTAAGGGTAAGTGTTTTAAAAATGAGACATTCTGGTGCGAAATCACACAATAGAAATAAAGATTAAACTCTGTTAATATATAACCTCTGCAATACGGCTAAAAATGAAGAATTCAGAAACATTTTCAACTAGCTAAGGGTGAGTGTTTTAAATATGAGCCATTCTGTTGCGAAAACACACAAAAGTTAGAAAAAATACAAAATACATTATTTACTCATCAAAAAGGCAAAAAATTAAGAATTCATACACATTTTCAACTAGCTAAGGGTAAATGTTTTAAATATGAGCCATTCTGTTGCGAAAACACACAAAAGTTAGAAAAAATACAAAATATTCCTTTATTACCTCTGCAATACGGCTAAAAATGAAGAATTCATACACATTTTCAACTAGCTAAGGGTAAGTATTTTAAATATGAGCCATTCTGTTGCGAAAACACACAAAAGTTAGAAAAAATACAAAATATTCCTTTATTACCTCTGCAAAACGGCTAAAGATGAAGAATTCATACACATTTTCAACTAGCTAAGGGTAAGTGTTCTAAATATGAGTCATTCTGTTGCAAAAACAAACAAAAGTTAGAAAAAATGCAAAATATTCCCTTATTACCTCTGCAATACTGCTAAAAATTAAGAATTCGTACACATTTTCAACTAGCTAAGGGTAAGTGTTTTAAATATGAGCCATTCTGTTGCGAAAACACACAAAAGTTAGAAAAAATACAAAATATTCCTTTATTACCTCTGCAAAACGGCTAAAAATGAAGAATTCATACAGATTTTCAACTACCTAAGGGTGAGTGTATTAAATATGAGCCATTCTATTGCGAAAACACACAAAAGTTAAATAAAATACAAAATCTTCCTTTATTACCTCTGCAAAATGGCCAAAAATGAAGAATTCATACACATTTTCAACTAGCTAAGGGTAAGTGTTTTAAATATGAACCATTCTGTTGCGAAAACACACAAAAGTTAGAAAAAATACAAAATAATCCTTTATTAACTCTGTAACACGGGTAAAAATGAAGAATTCATACACATTTTCAACTAGCTAAGGGTAAGTGTTTTAAATATGAACCATTCTGTTGTGAAAACATACAAAAGTTAAAAAAAATGCAAAATGTTCCTTTATTACCTCTGCAATACGGCTAAAAATGAAGAATTCATACACATTTTCAACTAGCTAAGGGTAAGAGTTTTAAATATGAGCCATTCTATTGCGAAAACACACAAAAGTTAGAAAAAATGCAAAATATTCCTTTATTATATCTGCAATACGGCTAAAAATGAAGAATTCATACACATTTTCAACTAGCTAAGGGTAAGTGTTTTAAATATGAGCCATTCTGTTGCGAAAGCACACAAAAGTTAGAAAAAATACAAAATATTCCTTTATTACCTCTGCAAAATGGCTAAAAATGAAGAATTCATATACATTTTCAGTACCAAGTCCTGACCCCCCTAATTGAAGGATATGAATTAGAACCATGGGAACGTAATTTCGTCGTATTTTGCTTATTTTCGTTAGAAAAAACACTGAAAAACCATATTAAGAGCTATATTTATGAGTCTTTCACTGAAAATTCCTTTTTCATACCAAGTCCTGACCCCCCTAATTGAAGGATATGAATTAGAACCATGGGAACATAATTTCATCGTATTTTGCATTTCCCACAAGAGGACACTTTTTGAGTAAAAGTAAAGAGCTACCAGACTAAACCAAAGATATGATGAAATAATAACGAGCAATTGTTCAAACTTAAATTTTCTGTATTACGGGAATAGTTTATTTTCGAACCATTATATCTACCAAAGGTTCAATACATGAGTTAAACTAAGAGCTTTAAATTTCAGGAAAAAATTGTCATATTTTGCTTATTTTCGTTGGAAAACACACTGAAAAGACATATTATTGAACTCACATCAAACATTGCCGGGCTTGCATTTGAAGAACCTTCCATTATTTTCTATCTTGTCCTCTATTTCAGCATATACTGACTTTTAAAGCTTTTCATAGCTCTTAAATATACTAACCTAACGGTTATTTATTTACGAAATCATGCAAACTGTTGATTTAGAACAATAATTACCTTTCTATATATCAATTAACAGTCTCGAGAATTGCCACTTTTCAATTGCGAAGAATGGTTTCAAGACAATACTTCTTACATTACATAGACTAAATGTGTCAAACGAGACATCTTCAATGCAGATTAATTAATTTTTACGTTCAATTTTGTTTTGGACATAGGAGATCATCAATGGGAAGTGAGAATTTCTGTAAAACTATCAAGGATTGATCAACTATATGATTTCACACTTCTTGTGTAATCAGAAAGAAAAAAGAAGAAAAATTGATAAAAGATATTTTGAAATATGCCCCAAAATCAGAGCTATTACAACTTGAATGACGCGAGGGGAGGGGAAATCAGGTTTAAGAATATCCTGGATATATCATTTTATATTTTCTAAGTACTCACAGAAGGACTCGTCACAGAAACATTGAAAAGGACTCATTTGATTGGGAATTAAAGTGACTAGCACTCAATTCACAGGAGGGGGGCGTGAAAATTTCTAGGAACGTATTTTCAACATATTTAAATATTTACCTACGTACGCATCACTTAGGTTAGATTAGATTAGGTTAGAGACAGACAAAAATTTATGTTTATGGTTAGGGTAGGTTAGATTATGTTAGGTTAGGTTAATTTAGGGTAGACTAGCTTAGCCTACGTACGAGAAAGAAAAGTACTTAGGTGTGGAGCTCCCCCACCGCCTCAACCATCGCTCTTGAAATCCCTTGAATTAGGTTAGCGACAGACAAAAAGTTAGGTGTATGGTTAGGTTAGGTTAGATTATGTTAGGTTAGGTTAATTTAGGTTAGACTAGCTTAGCCTACGTAGCCCGCCCCCGCCCCCACCCCCACCGCCTCAACCATCGCTCTTGAAATCCCTTGAATTAGGTTACCTAACATTTCAAGGTGACCCCCCCCAACCCCGGGGCCACGGGACCGAAAGCCTGACACGGGTAGGACCCTCACCACCACGGTCAGGTTAGGTTAGATTAGGATAAGTTACCTAACATTTCTAGGTTAACTTACATCTGGCTACGTGGCGCGCCCCTTAACCTGATGTAAGATAACCTAGAAATGTTAGGTAACTTAACCTAATCTAACCTAACCAGACCTTGGTGGTGAGGGTCCTACCCGTGGTAGGCTTTCAGTCCCCGTGGCCCCCCGGGGGTGGGGGGGGGGCCGTACGTAGGCTAAGCTAGTCTAACCTAAATTAACCAAACCTAACATAATCTAACCTAACCTAACCATACACCTAACTTTTTGTTGTGGGGGGCGGGCGCCCCCCCCCCCCCAAATAAAAAACCTTAACAAAAGAGGCTGCCGTTAATTAACCTAACATAATCTAACCTAACCTAACCATACACCTAACTTTTTGTCTGTCTCTAACCTAATTCAAGGGATTTCAAGAGCGATGGTTGAGGCAGTGGGGGTGGGGGAGGGGGGGGGCTATGTAGGCTAAGCTAGTCTAACCTAAATTAACCTAACCTAACATAATCTAACCTAACCTAACCATACACCTAACTTTTTGTCTGTCTCTAACCTAATTCAAGGGATTTCAAGAGCGATGGTTGAGGTGGTGGGGGAGCTCCACACCTAAGAACTTTTCTTTCTCGTACGTAGGCTAAGCTAGTCTATCCTAAATTAACCTAACCTAACATAATCTAACCTAGCCTAACCATAAACATAACTTTTTGTCTGTCTCTAACCTAATCTAATCTAACCTAAGTGATGAGTACGTAGGTAAATATTTAAATATGTTGAAAATACGTTCCTAGAAATTTTCACGCCCCCTCCTGTGATTTGAGTGCTAGTCACTTTAATTCCCAATCAAATGAGTCCTTTTCAATGTTTCTGTGACGAGTCCTTCTGCGAGTACTTAGAAAATATAAAATTATATATCCAGGATATTCTTAAACCTGATTCCCCCTCCCCTCGCGTCATTTAAGTTGTAATAGCTCTGATTTTGAGGCATATTTCAAAATATCTCTTATCAATTTTTCTTCTTTTTTCTTTCTGATTACACAAGAAGTGTGAAATCATATAGTTGATCAATCCTTGATAGTTTTACAGAAATTCTCACTTCCCATTGATGCTCTCCTATGTCCAAAACAAAATCGAACGTAACAATTAATTAATCTGCATTGAAGATGTCTCGTTTGACACAATTAGTCTATGCGATGTAAGAAGTATTGTTTTGAAACCATTCTTCGCGAGTGAAAAGTGGCAAATCTAGTGAGTGTTAATTGATATATAGAAAGGTAATTATTGTTCTAAATCAACAGTTTGCACGATTTCGTAAATAAATAACCGTTAGGTTAGTATATTTAAGAGCTATGAAAAGCTTTAAAAGTCAGTATATGCTGAAATAGAGGACAAGATAGAAAATAATGGAAGGTTCTTCAAATGCAACCCCGGCAATGTTTGATGTGAGTTCAATAATATGTCTTTTCAGTGTGTTTTCCAACGAAAATAAGCAAAATATGACAATTTTTTCCTGAAATTGAAACCTCTTAGTTTAACTCAGTTATTGAACCTTTGGTAGATATAATGGTTCAAAAATGAACTATTCCCGTAATACAGAAAATTTAATTTTGAACAATTATTCGTTATTATTTCATCATATCTTTGGTTTAGTCTGGTAGCTCTTTACTTTTACTCGAAAAGTGTCCTCTTGTGGGAAATGCAAAATACGATGAAATTATGTTCCCATGGTTCTAATTCATATCCTTCAATTAGGGGGGTCAGGACTTGGTATGAAAAAAGGAATTTTCAGTGAAAGACTCATAAATATAGCTCTTAATATGGTTTTTCAGTGTTTTTTCTAACGAAAATAAGCAAAATACAACGAAATTACGTTCCAATGGTTCTAATTCATATCCTTCAATTAGAGGGGTCAGGACTTGGTACTGAAAATGTATATGAATTCTTCATTTTTAGCCATTTTGCAGAGGTAATAAAGGAATATTTTGTATTTTTTCTAACTTTTGTGTGTTTTCGCAACAGAATGGCTCATATTTAAAACACTTACCCTTAGCTAGTTGAAAATGTATATGAATTCTTCATTTTTAGCCATATTGCAGAGGTAATAAAGGAACATTTTGCATTTTTTCTTACTTTTGTGTGTTTACGCAATAGAATGGTTCATATTTAAAACATTTACCCTTAGCTAGTTGAAAATGTGTATGAATTCTTCATTTTTACCCGTATTGCAGAGGTAATAAAGGAATATTTTGTATTTTTTCTAACTTTTGTGTGTTTTCGCAACAGACTGGTTCATATTTAAAACACTTACCCTTAGCTAGTTGAAAATTTGTATGAATTCTTCATTTTTAGTCATTTTGCAGAGGTAATAAAGGAATATTTTGCATTTTTTCTAACTTTTGTGTGTTTTCATAATAGAATTGATCATATTAAACACATTTAACCTTTAGATATTGTACACTGTGATAGTATTCTTACTTTTTCGGTGAATTTCATAGGGAAAAATGGTACATTTTGCAATTTTTTATTCCGTTGTGTGTTTACGCACTATACTGTTTAAAATTTCAAACATTAACCCTTTAGCTAGTTTAAGATGTGTATGAATTCATCTATTTAAGCAATAATGCATAGGTAAACAAGTAATATTTTGTTTTTTTTCTAAATTTTGTGTTTTTTCTCAACAAAATGACTAATATTTAAAACACTAACACTTAGATATATTAATATGGGAATGAATTATAAAAAATTACCCGTATTGACCATGTAATTTAGGATAATTTTTAATTTTTTCTAACTTTTGTGTGTTTTCGAAATAGAATGGCTCATATTTAAAACATTTACACTTAGCTAGTTGAAAATGTGTATGAATTCTTCATTTTTAGCCGTTTTGCAGAGGTAATAAAGGAACATTTTGTATTTTTTCTAACTTTTGTGTGTTTTCGCAACAGAATGGCTCATATTTAAAACACTTACCCTTAGCTCGTTGAAAATGTGTATGAATTCTTCATTTTTAGCCGTTTTGCAGAGGTAATAAAGGATTATTTGTATTTTTTCTAACTTTTGTGTGTTTTCGCAACAGAATGGCTCATATTTAAAACACTTACCCTTAGCTAGTTGAAAATGTGTATGAATTCTTCATTTTTAGCCGTATTGCAGAGTTAATAAAGGAACATTTTGCATTTTTTCTAATTTATGTGTGTTTTTGCAACAGAATGGCTCAGATTTAAAAAATTATCCCGTAGCTAGAAGAAAATGTGAATGAATTATACATATTTACCAGTATTTCATAGGTAATAAGGGAACATTTTTCATTTTTTCAAAGTTTTGTGTGTTTATGCAATAGAATGGATCATATTTAAAAAATTAACCCTTTAGATATTTTAAAATTTGTATTAATTATTAATTTTTAGAAGTATTGCTGAGTTCATAAAGTACTATTTTGTATTTTTTCTAACTTTTGTGTGTTTTCGCAACAGAATGGCTCATATTTAAAACACTTACCCTTAGCTAGTTGAAAATGTGTATGAATTCTTCATTTTTAGCCGTTTTGCAGAGGTAATAAAGGAATATTTTGTATTTTTTCTAACTTTTTTGTGTTTTTGCAACAGAATGGCTCATATTTAAAAAACTTAACCATAGCGAGTAGAAATTGTTTAATAATACTTAATTTTTAGCCGTTTTTAAGAGGTAATAAATGACTATTTTGTATTTTTTCTAACTTTTGTGTGTTTTCGCAACAGAATGGCTCATATTTAAAACACTTACCCTTAGCTAGTTGAAAATGTGTATGAATTCTTCATTTTTAGCCGTTTTGCAGAGGTAATAAAGGAATATTTTGTATTTTTTCTAACTTTTGTGTGTTTTCGCAACAGAATGGCTCATATTTAAAACACTTACCCTTATCTAGTTGAAAATGTGTATGAATTCGTCATTTTTATCCGTTAAGCAGACGTAATAAAGGAAGATATTGAATATTTTCTAACTTTTGTGTGTTTTCGCAACAGAATGGCTCATATTTAAAACACTTACCCGTAGCTAGTTGAAAATGTGTATGAATTCTTCATTTTTAGCCGTTTTCTAGAGGTAATAAAGGAACATTTTGTATTTTTTCTAACTTTTGTGTGTTTTCGCAGCAGAATGGCTCATATTTAAAACACTTACCCTTAGCTAGTTGAAAATGTGTATGAATTCTTCATTTTTACCCGTATTGCAGAGGTAATAAAGGAACATTTTGTATTTTTTCTAACTTTTGGGTGTTTTCGCAACAGAATGGCTCATATTTAAAACACTTACCCTTAGCTAGTTGAAAATGTGTATGAATTCTTCATTTTTAGCCGTTTTTCAGAAGTAATAAAGGATTATTTTGTATTTTTTCTAGCTTTTGTGTGTTTTCGCAATAGAATGTCTCATATTTAAAACACTTTCACTGATATATTTTAAAATTTTTTCGATTTATTAATTTTTAGCAGTTTTTAAGAGTTAATAAAGTAACATTTTGCATTTTTTCTAAATTTTGTGTGTTTATGCAATATAATGGCTCATATTTAAAACATTTACCATTAGCTAGTTGAAAATGTGTATGAATTCTTCATTTTTAGCCGTATTGCAGAGGTAATAAAGGAACATTTTGTATTTTTTCTAACTTTTGTGCGTGTGTGTGTGTAAGTTTTTGTGTGCATGTAAGCTTTCGTGTGCATGTGTAAGTTTTTGTGTGTGTGTGTGTGTGTGTGTGTAAGTTTTTGTGTGTGTGTAAGTTTTTTTGTGTGTGTGTAAGTTTTTGTGTGTGTGTAAGTTTTTGTGCGTATGTGTAAGTTTTTGCGTGCATGTAAGTTTTTGTGTGCATTTAAGTTTTTGCGTGTGGGTGTAAGTTTTTGTGTGTGCGTGTATATTTTTGTGTTTCTAAGCTTTTGTGTTTGGGTGCAAGTTTTTTTTGTGTGTGTGTAAGTTTGTGTTTGTTTGTGTGGGTGTGTAAGTTTTTGTGTGTGTAATTTTTGTGTGTGTGTGTGTGTGTGTTTTTGTTTGTGTGTGTGTTTGTGTGTGTGTGTGTGTGTGTGTTTGTGTGTGTGTTTGTGTTGGAGTGTGTGTGTATGTTTTTTTGTGTGTGTGTGTGTAAGTTTTGTGTGTGTGTGTGTGTGTTTAAGTTTTTGTGTGCATGTAAGTTTTCGTGTGATTGTGTTTGTTTTTTTGTGTGTGTGTGTGTGTGTGTAATTTTTTTTGTGTGTTAGTTTTGGCGTATGTGTGTTATTTTTCGTGTGTGTGTGTGTATGATTTGTGTGTTTGTGTTTGTGTGATATTTTTTTTGAGTGTGTGTGTGAGTTTTTTTTTGTGTTAATTTGTTAGTTTTTGTTTGTTTGTGTTTGTGAGTGTGTGTTTGTGTGTTTTTGTGTGTGTGTGTAAGTTTTTGGGTGTGTGTGTGTTAGTTTTCGTGTGTGTGTGTGTTAGTTTTGTGTGTGTGTGTGTGTTAGTTTTTGTGCGTGTGTGTGTGATTTTTTTTTGTGTTCATGTGTAAGTTTTTGTGTGTATGTTTGTGTGTGTGTGTGTGTGTGTGTATGATTTTGTGTGTGTGTAAGTTTTGACGTGTGTGTGTAAGTTTTAGTGTGTGTGTGTGTGTTAGTTTTGTGTGTGTGTGTGTGTGTAATTTTTTGTGTTCATGTATGTGTTTGTGTTCATGTAAGTGTTCGTGTGCATGTGTATGTTTTTGTGTGTTTGTGTGTGTGTGTGTAAGTTTGTGTTTGTGTGTGTGTGTGTTTTTTTGTGCGTGTGTTTGTGTTTAAGATTTTTCGTGTGTGTGTTAGTTTTCATGTGTGTGTGTGTGTAAGTTTTTGTGTGTGTGTGTAAGTTTTTTTGCGTGTTTGTAAGTTTTTGTGTGTGTGTAAGTTTTTGTTTCAATGTTAGTTTTTGTGTGCTTGTAAGTTTTTGCTTGTGGGTGTAAGTTTTTGTGTGTGTGTGTGTGTAAGTTTTTGTGTGTATCCGCTTTTGTGTGTGGTTTTAAGTTTTTTTTGTGTGTGTGTGTGTAAGTTTGTGTGTGTGTGTGTGTGTGTGTGTGTGTATTTTTTAGTGTGTGTGTGTTTTTTTGTGTGTGTGTGTGTGTATAAGTTTGTGTGTGCTTGTAAGTTTTGGTGTGCATGTGTAAGTTTGTGTGTGTGTGTGTGTGTGTGTGTGTGTGATTTTTTGGGTGTGTGTGTAAGTTTTTTGGTCTGTGTGTAAGTTTTCATGTGTGTGTGTGTGTAAGTTTTTGTGTGTGTGTGTAAGTTTTTGTGAGTGTGTGTAAGTTTTTGTGTGTGTGTAAGTTTTTGTGTGTGTGTGTTTGGTTTCGTGTGTGTGTGTGTTTTCTTGTTTGTGTCTGTGTGTGTGTGTTTTTATGTTTTGTGTGTGTGTGTGTGTGTGTGTGTAATTTTTTGTGTGAATGTTAGTTTTTGTGTGAATGTAAGTTTTCGTGTGCTTGTGTAAGTTTTTGTGTGTGTGTGTGTGTAAGTTTTTGTGTGTGTGTGTGTTTTATTTTTTGTGTGTGTGTGTAAGTTTTCGTGGGTGTGTGTGTAAGTTTTCGTGTGTGTGTGTAAGTTTTTGTGCGTGTGTGTAAGTTTTTGTGTGTGTTTAAGTTTTTGTGTGCTTGTTGGGGGACGGGGGGGGGGCATTTGGGGCCCTGGGGGGGGGTTTGGGGGTCCGGGGACCTTTGGGGACCGGGGGAGTGCCTTTGGGAGCCCGGGGGACCTTTGAGGACCAGGGGAGGGCCTTTGGGGGTCTGAGAAGGCGTTTGGGGCCCCGGGGGGGGCTTTGGGGGGGCGGGGGGGGATTGGGGGGCCGGGGGGAACATTTGGAGACCGGTGGAGGGCTTTTGGGACCCCGTTGGTCCTTTGGGAGCTCGATGGGCCCTTTGAGGACCAGAGGAGGGCCTGTGTGGGTCGGAGGCGGGGGGGGGGGTGCGTGGGGCGCTTGGGGCGCGGGGGGTACCTTGGAGGCCCGGGGGGCTTCCTTCGGGGTTGGGGTGGGGGATCGGAACCCTTTGGGGTTGGGTTAGAGGACCTCACAACACTGTTCAAATGAAACTTGTGTATTATAACGACCACAGAGTTTCACCCTCAAATTCTCTTCTAAAATCTCTTCAAAAATCATCTTTTAAAATGTCTCTAACTGTTTCGCCGAAATAGTTCCATAACCTGTCTAAAACAGTTTCGCCCAAATAATCCCTAAACGTAATTCAGCGTGTTCCTTTTGTTTTTGGCATCTCTGCGCTAATGCATTTCAAATTAATAAGAAACCTGATTCCCGCGCTAAAACAATTCATCGCTAAGATGTTTCTTGGAGAATTGTTTCCATGGCCTTTGGCTATTAATATCCTTTGGAGTTCGACCAAAAGAGTTGTTTCCGAGGCAAAGACATTAATGACTTGGATCTATTCCTGGAGAATCGTTTCTATGCGAAAATTTTTAAAGTCTGACAGATGATGTCATTGGTTGATTGATCTGTCAAGAAAGGGGAATTAATTTGTTGTTTCTAAGGGGAATTATTGATTCACGATAGGTGAATTGAGGTCGACATCACAGGTGCTCCAAGGTCGATGTTGTTGTTGTTGTAAGTGCACGCTATCAGCGAATGTCAAGGTCGATATTGTTGTTGTTGACACCTTGGAAAAAGAGGTCATTGACCCCATTAACCACGTGTTCTCCCTAATGACTCTATGCCCATATATGGTGTGGGGTTCGGAGTTATAGGGTCACTTCTACTGTCAGACACCTAAATTAAGGGGCTATAAATCTTTTTGTACCTACAATTTGTTTAGAATGAAGTGTTTTTTATGGCAGATATAAAGATTTTTAGCAGTTCTTAGCCCTTACGAGATAGCCAGACCCCTAAATTAAGGGCCTATAAACCTTTTTTTATCAACAAATTGTTCAGAATGAAGTGTTTTTATGGCAGATATAAAGATTTTTAGCAGTTCATAGCCATAACGAGATAGCCAGACCCCTAAACTAAGGGCCTATAAATCTTATTATAACCACAATTTGTTTAGAAGTTTTTTATGGCAGATATAAAGATTTCTAGCAGTCCTTAGCCATTACAAGATAGCCGGAGCCCTAAAATATGGGCATATAAATTTTTTTGCGGCAACAATTTGTTCAGAATGAAGTGTTTTTTTAAGGTAGATATAAAGATTTTTTGTTTTTAGCCATTACGAGATAGCCAGACCCCTAAATTCTGAACCTATAAATCTATTTGTACCAAAAATTTTTTTAGAATGAAGTGTTTTTATGGCAAATATAAAAATTTTTAGCAGTTCACAGCCATTACGAGATAGTCAGACCCCTAAACTAAGGACCTATTATTTTTGGTGTACCAACAATTTGTCTAGAATGGAGTATTTATATGGAAGATATAAAGATTTTTAGCAGTCCTTAGCTATTACAAGATGGCCAGACCCCTAAATTAAGGGCCTATAAATCTTTTTCTGCCCACAATTTGTTTAGAATGAAATGTTTTTTATGGTAGATATAAAGATTTTTAGCAGTCCTTAGCCATTACGAGATAGCCACACCCCCAAAATTAAGAACCTATATATCTTATTGTACCTACAATTTGTTTCGAATGAAGTGTACTTTATGGTAGAAATAAAGATTTTTAGCAGTTCTTAGCCATTACGACATAGTCAGACACCTTAATTAGGTACCTATAAATCTTTTTGCACGAACAATTTGTTTAGAAAGAAGGGTTTTTTATGATAGGCGTAATAATTTTTAGCAGTTCTTAGTCATTACGAGATATCTAGACCCCCCAAATTAGGGGCCTATAAATTTTTTTGTACCTACAATTTATTTAGAATGAAGTGTTTTTTATGGCAGATATAAAGATTGTTACCAGTCCTTAACCATTTTGAGACAGTCAGACCCCTAAATTAAGGGTCTGTATATTTTTTTGTATCTACAATTTGTTTAGAATGAAGTATACTTTATGCTACAAATAAAGATTTTTAGCAATCCTTAGCCATTACGACATAGTCGGAGACCTAAATTAAGGGCATATAAATCTTTTCACACCAACAATTTGTTTAGAATCAAGTGTTTTTATGGTAGATATAAAGATTTTTTGTTATTAGCCATTACAAGAAAGCCTGACCCATAAATTAAGGGCCTATAAATCTTTTTGCACCAACAATTTGTTTAGAATGAAGTGTTTTCTATGGCAGACATAAAGATTTTTAGCAGTCCTTAGCCAATTACGAGACAGTCAGACCCCTAAATTAAGGATCTATAAATCTTATTGTACCTATAATTTGTTAAGAATGAAGTGTTTTTTTTTATGGTAGATATAACGATTTTTTGTTATTATCCAAAACGAGATACCCAGACAAAGATACATTTTTCCGGAAAACAAAATAAGCTTCTTAAAACATTCTAATGAAATTAATAAACTTGAACAAATTTCGACCAATGTTACGGCGATGCTATGAGGGAAATGATACAAGTCCAAAACATTTTTACTGGATCAGAAGTGTATAACTGATTCAAAATTGCTTAGTTGGTTTATTTTGAACTCTAAGAAGTTACTGTAAAATATAGTTTTTAGCTCTAGGATACTGTTTAAACAGGAACGCTCATTTTCCAGAACACTGCCTCTATCTTCTACGGAAAAATTCAGAACAGAAGAGAACAATTTTTTCTTCAATTCTTTGTGAAAAGTCAGAATTAAAGTGGAACTTTTTCTCTTCTTTGGGAAAAATTCAGAATTAGCAGCACTTTTTTTTCTTTTTCTGACATGGAATTTCTTGGACTTGGAAAATTATTTTTTATTAATATGGCTGTATCAATGGTACTCTGTGACTGCTCCTAGACACTACACGGATGCCCCAGTGGTACTCTATGGCAGGTTATCGACACTAACTAGTTTATTGCATGTATTAAATCAGTAATTTTCACACATTGGAATAAACACATTGGATAAACACCTGCATCATATTTTCAAAAAAAGTGAAAATGAATTATACCTTTGAAAGTGTGTACAAATGAAAAAGTAATCGTTGCGTTGAATGCTGACAAAGACATATATTTGAACTATGAAGCAAGTAGTAGTGGAAATCTTATTGGGAATGTATGAATACGTTGTTATGACAGCGAAGAGTTAAATTCCTTTGGAGTACCCAAGAGTTTCCATCATGCAAATGGTGGATATGTGAAAGTATCATTTCCAGAGAAGTTAGTACTCAAAGAGAATGTCAACATAAAAATAATAGTTGATGAAGAGGGGAAACTTCTAGCTAATGGTTCTGGTAACATGTTACCCGTTGATACATCTTATCGTCATCTTTCTGGTATTAGCATTCGATTGAAAGCAAAGGGAAATAGAAGGCATGCATAGTGCTGCACTATCATAAACCATATCTTGTTTACGTGCCTGAACTGTTACCTCTGTAAAAAATAATGTGACAATAAACAATGGAATCACTGGCAAAATAAAAGGGCATTGGTAGACAATATCACTAATGAAAATAAAGATGAATTAATGGAAAATAAAGCGCAAGTGAACATAATTACTACTATTGAACATATAGTCAATGAGCCAAATAATACCAAAGATGAAACGTATATTGAACCTGTAGATGACACACCAGTAAAAATTGTGTATGACTCAAAATGGAATAATGATTACTCTACTGGTTATGAACTAAGCGAAGAGAGTAACTCTATTATCAAGAGAGAACAGGATGAGTTATTGTATGGAACAGATTCAAAATGTCGAAAGTTTTTCAATGATATTAATCAAACAGTTCGTGGTAAGGAACTGTAAGTAAGGAGCGACCCGGCTCAATGGTAACCGAAACTCTAGAAAACGGGTTTTTGATACCAATAGATATATCAAAAGAATCAGATTTCAATTCTGATTTCAAATATATAACTTTCATCAAGTTTAGTGCTACCCATCAAAAGTTACGCTTCTGAGAAAATTTGGCTGATTTTCAAAAAAAGGCGAAAATACCATATAGAAGTTATAAAGCCTCAATGAAAATCCCACCATCATATTCAGCGTATTGGAGAACCTCACTGTAGGTGTTTCAAGCACCTAGCTATAAAATTCTGGAATTTTCCATTTTTTGCCAGAAGAAAGATCATGGATGCGTGTTTATTTGTTTGTTTGTTTGTTTGTTTTTTTCCAGAGGTGATCGTATCGACACAGTGGTCCTAGAATACCGTGGGTGGACTCATTGGAACGGACACTAAAATTTCTAGTACTCTGTTTAAGTGATCAAAAAAATGGAGGGCAACTAGGCTCTCTCCCACGCTCATTTTTTTCCCAAAGTCACTCGATCAAAATTTGGAGATAGCCTTTTTTTTCAGCATGGTCGAAAATATGATAAAAATGTCTTTTAGGATGACTTGATCCCCCAAAGTCCCCAGGGGGAGGGCTGAAAGTTATGAACTTTACTCAATGTTAACATATAGTATTGGTTATTGGGAAGTATACAGACTTTTTCAGAGGAGATTTTTTATGGTAGGTTGGGGAAGGAGAGGGTCTGGGGCTATATGGAAGGATCTTTCCATGAAGGAAGTTTTCATGGGGGAAGGGAAATTGCCATGAAGGGGGCGCCGGACTTGCCAGCATTATTTATTGGTTTTTGGGAAGTATACAACCATTTTCAGGAAGGATTTTTTCTGGAAGGGGGGGGGCTAGAGGAGGGGATTACTCTGGAGAATATTTCCGTGGAGGATGTTTCTTTGGGGTAAGGGACATTTCTATGAAGGGGGCACCGGATTTCCAAGCATTATTTAAGAAACGATCAGAAGTTAAATAAAGAAAAACAAGTTTTTTCAACTGAAATGTAAGAAGGAATATTAAAACTTAAAACGAACAGAAATTATAACGTAGATGAGGGGTGTCTCCCCCAAGTCTATACCTCATTTTTTACACTACAGTTTTTTTTAGTGCTTTCAGAAGAGCTATCTGTTCTAATTAAACGGTCTTTGTGATTCAGGGGTTTGTGTATCAAATATTTTTTATAATATTAACGTAAAAAGCGTGGCATTGACTAAGGGGAGAACCTCCTCATATAAGTAATAACATATACGTAATAAAAAAAAACAATAAAAAAACAAGCGATACGGCTCAATAGTAATCGAAACTTTTAAAAACGAAATTTTGATGTCAATAAATGTATCAAAAGAATGTGTTTATAATGCTGATCCTAAATATATAAATTTTATTAAGTTTAGTATTACTCATCAAAGGCTACGAGCCTGAGAAAATTTACTTGATTTTTTAAAGAGGGGGAAACATCCCCTACAAGTGAAAGATTTTTAATGAAAATCACACCGTAAGATTCAGAGTATCAGAACACCCTACAACATAGGTTTCAAGCTCATATATGCAAAAATCTGAAACTATGTATTTTTTGAAAGAAGAAAAATATACGAATATAGAAGTTCGTTACGTAAGTTAATTTGTAAAGACATCATTTTATCAATAGAAAAGTAAAATTTTTATGCACATAAAAGCTGCATTAACTAAAAAACGATCAGAAATTAAATAAAAAAAACAAGTTTTTTAAACTGAAAGTAAGGAGCGACATTAAAACTTAAAACGAACAGAAATTATTCCGTATATGAAAGGGGCTGTCCCCTCCTCAACGCCTCGCTCTTTACGCTAAAGTTTTTTATTGTTTTAAAAAATAGAGTTGTGAGAAAGTCAAACTTTTTATTGTTTTAAAAAATAAAGTTGTGAGACAGAGTCAAACTTTAGCGTAAAGAGCGAGGGGTTTAGGAGGGGACAGCCCCTTTCATATACGGAATAATTTCTGTTCGTTTTAAGTTTTAATGTCGCTCCTTACTTTCAGTTTAAAAAACTTGTTTTTTTTATTTAATAATGTCTGTAACATATTTTTATGTTAATATTCCACATGTCGCTATTTCATTAAAAAAAATGTTGCATTACTTTGTTATATTTCCATTATTTTCAGGATACGCTAGCAAGTCAAACGTTAAGAATGTTTATTAAAAAGCCAGAGATTTAAGAAAAAGAATTTTCGCACATAGATACTATTAGCAGGCTCATAGAAGTTTTATTAGAACTGAAATAGGTTACCCTTAAGCCTGAACAAAATTACCCAAGGAAAAGACAAGGTGTTTAATAAGAGAACGACAACACTACATCTGAACAAAAAGCACTCGGAGTAACATTACCAGAGAAGTTAGTGCTCAAAAAGAATGCAAACATAAAATCGTCCTCTATGCTTGCTCATAGACGCTACACGGCTATTAATAATGTATAATAATGTATGTAACATATTTTTATGTTAATATTGTACATGTCACTAATTTTTTTAAAATATTTTACGCATTACTTTGTTATATTTCCATTATTTTTAGGATACGCTAGCAAGTCAAACGTTTAGAATGTTTATTAAAAAGACAGAAATATAAGCAAAGGGATTTTCGCACATAGATACTATTAGCAGGCTCATAGAAGTTTTATTAGAAACTCAAATAGGTTACCCTTAAGTCTGAACAAAATGGTCCCAAGGAAAAGGCAAGACGTTTAATAAGAGAATGACAACACTACATCTGAACTAAAAAAGCCCTCAGAGTAACACTATTAGAGAAGTTAGTGCTGAAACAGAATGCAAACATAAAATTGTACTCTATGCTTGCTCATAGACACTACGCGGCTGTCACAGTGGTACTCTATGACTAGTTATCGACATTACCTAGTTTATTTATGTATTAAGTCAGTAATTTTCACACATTGGAAGGATCAACACATGCGTCGTAGGTTTTAAAAAGTGAAAATGAATTATTCTACGAAAGGGTGTTATATTTGTTAGAGTGACAGAAACGTTACATATTAATTTAATTTAAGCCCCTTTTCAGCTATAATAATGTTTGGTGTGATTGACACAGAATATATTAGTCTGAAATATTCCTCAACTGGTGAAATTTTTGTAGCGACTTTCTTATTGCTAGATGAACAACGCCTTGAAGTTCATAGCTATAAATGGAATGCCAAATACAATATGTTTAAATACGATAAAAAAAGATGGAGTCCAACATTAAATTTTATAAATCGATAAAACTTTAAGACCTCGTAGTGAAAATACTACTACTACTACTACTAACACCTCACCGCAGTACCAAGCCACCTGAGGCCAACACAGCTACGCTCGCTCCTCCTCCACCCAAATATATTAAAAGCGTCCCTTTTTACACCCGCCCCCGAAGTTCCATTTCCTTAAAATCTTTCTTTATGACGTCCTCCCACCCCAGACGGGGACGACCTGCTTTCCGTTTAGCCATAAAACATGTACAAGAGGAAATTAAGGAAATATGTAATTTTTTCAGTGTGCAAGCTGTTTGTGTTAAGGGAAACGTGCCGACTGATAAACTCTTACTAGGAAAATGTGATAAACACATATCATTATTCAACTTAGAAGACTTCAAATGTAAGAAATACCTGCATTCAGCACATGATCCGAAAGATGAAATTAGAGAGTTCGCTCAATCGGCACCTGAAAAGATACCTAACATGGAAAAATGCATCAGATATCCAAAGACCTAAACTCCTGCTCCTTCTATCAAATGGATTAAGCTTTTTTTAAATATGTAAATATATTAAATTTTTTGTTAGTTCAATGTATTTTTTAAGCAATAAACATGTTTTAGCTTACTTTCCATTTTCATATACGACTTATACATTATGTTTAGCTCTAGGATACCGTTTGAAACATGAAGGAATATTTTTTTCTGAAAATTGAAATAAGATTTTTGTAAAACATTCTAATGAAATTAATGGAGTCAAATAAATCTATCCAAGGATATTGGACAAAAACTATCCAAGAGAGTATTTTTTTAAATATCTTAAGTCGTGTGAATAGTAAGCTTTAAGCAATAAACATCTTTAATGTTAACACTTCATCTATTTATACATCTGTTACCTGAAGCAATCACACAGCTACTTTCAAACTAACCTATGATAGAGGACAATATTGAAATAGAAGTATCTTTTTACTGTGATTGTACCATCTGTAAGGGTCACTATCTTGATTTTACCAACTCGTATGAGTGTAATGCAATGAATTTAGAGATTAAGGAATTTATAATAAACGAAATGAATGTGAAGGAGATGAATTTAAATAGAATGGAAAGAAACTCAGTTTTAGGTTGGTCAAGTAAGAAATTTTTGGAAGAAAAGGCAGCATTACCACCCTATGAAATCTAAAATTCACAGCGATGGTCATGGAAAAGGAGCTATGGCAAACAAGAAAGATATCACAGCGAAAAAAATATAAGATCAAGAAAATCATGGTCCCACTATAGGAAATCTTCACATTTTTTAAGAAATAGCAGAGAGGATTCTTATAATAGAAATTTGTAACTATGTATATTTTTCCAAATATTTTATGTTTGTTGAATATATTTTTAAGCAATAAGCATGTTTTAGCTTACTTTCCATTTTCATCTATGACTTATCCATCTTTTTTAGCTCTAGGATAGCGTTTGAAACATGAAGGAACATTTTTTTTGAAAATTAAAATAAGCTTTTTATAGCATTCTAATGAAATTAGTATTCCAAATGAACTTTGAAACATCAACTGAAATGTAGCAGTGGCATGGTAAACCATTACAAAACCATATTTCAAGTCTTACATTTGAATTAAAAAATCCCGAAATGAGCTTTGAAAAATCAACATAATATAGCAGTGACATGCGAAAAAGTTAGGTTTATTTAAGTTCACTTAGCAGGGCGCTGAATGAACTTAAATAAACCTAACTTTTTTGCATGTCTCTCTCACTATACCGGTGTGTCTGAGCGAGTGTGCTGTCATCTATAACTATAGGTGTAAAGTGTCGTCTATAACTATAGATGTAAAGATGGCAGCAGGTAAGGTAATGAAAAGGTTTCACCTCTCACTATGCCCTTTCGTTGAAATGTAACACTTGGAATATTTTCGTAGCGTTGTGTCTTGTCACCGTTACATTCTGCAGATGTTTCAAAGTTCAGTTTGGAATTTTTGAATTTTTTCGTTGAAATGTAAGATTTGGAATATTTTTGTAGTGGTTTACCTCGTCACTGTGAAACTCTCTTGATTTTTCAAAGTTCATTTGGAATTTTTCTCGAAACTTGGAATCTTTTTGTACTGTTGTCTTGTGATCCACTATGTCACTGCTACATTCTGTTTATGTTTCAAAGTTCATATCGGGATTTTTTCATTGAAATGGAAGACTTGGAATGTTTTTGTAGTGGTTTACTATGTCATTGTTACATTTCAGTTGATTTTTCAAAGTTCATTTGCAATATTAATTTCATTAGAATGCTTTAAAAAAGCTTGTTTCAATTTTAGGAAAACAAATGTTCCTTCATGTTTCAAAAGCTATCCTAGAGCTAAACCAGGTATATAAGTCATAGATGAAAATGGAAAGAAAGCTAAAACATGTTTATTGCTTAATAATATATTCATCAAACATAAAATATTTAGAAAAATATACATAGTTACAAATGAAACTCAGAGAGGAAAGAAAATAACAAAATGAAAAGTAAAATAAACAAAGGTGAAAAAACGAGGATTTTTTCAGCCAGTGGCGAACCATGAAGAAGAAGAAATAAGCAAATATTTTGACAAGGACCTCCGCCGAGTTGCCCTGAGTGCTAAACAAAAAAGAAAGAAAAGAAAAAAAACAACGGAAACCAAACCTTTCGAAGTTTACTTATCAACGACAGAACAGAAACTAAATAAGAACCAGATTGGAATCAATGAAAAAGAAAACTACCAAGATGATTGTGCAATAATGCTTTGTTTTGCTATTGCTTTGACTGGCCTACAAATCCGTTCATCATTTGATGTGCAAATTTGCACATTCAATGCTGTGAATCATTTGATATTTACACATCAAATGATGAACGAATTTGTAGGCCAGCCAAAGCAACAGGAAACCAAAGGATTATTTCCCAATCATCTTGGTAGTTTTCTTTTTCATTGATACCAATCTGGTTCTTATTTAGTTTCTGTTTTGTCGTTGATAAGTAAATTTCGAAAGGTTTGATTTTCGTTGTTTTTTTTTCTTTTCTTTCTTTTTTGTTTACCACTGAGGACAACTCGGTGGAGGTCCTTGTCAAAATATTTGCTTATTTCTTCTTCTTCATGGTGTTCTCTACGGGCTGAAAAAATCCTTGTTTTTTCACACTTTTTAATTCTATTTTTCATTTTGTTATTTTCTTTCCTCTCTGAGTTTCATTTGTCATGTATAGCCAGTGTGATCTAAGAATGTATTTACATAGTTACAAATTCCTATTTTAAGAATCCCCTCTAGTATTTCTTAAGATATGTGAAGATTTCCTATAGTGGGACCTTGATTTTCTTGATCTTATATTTTTTAGCCGTGATCTCTTTCTTGTTTGCCATAGCTCCTTTTCCATGACCATCGTTGTGATTTTGAGATTTCATAGGGTGGTAATGCTGTCTTTTCTTTCCAAAATTTCATACTTGACTTATTTAAAACTGAGTTTCTCTCCATTCTATTTAAATTAATCTCCTTCACATTCATCTCATTTGTTCTAAAGTCTCTATTCTCTAAATTTATTTCATTAGACTCATACTAGTGGGTAAAATCATGATAGTGACCTTTAAGGATGATACAATCATAGTGAAAAAATACTTCTATTTTAATATTGTCCTCCATCATAGGTTAATTTGAAACTAGCTGTGTGATTGCTTCAGGCAACAGATCTATAAATAATTGAAGTATTAAGCTTAATGATGTTTATTGCTTAAATTTCACCATTACAAACGACTTAGGATATTTAAAAAATGGTCTCTTGGATAGTTTTTGTCAGATATCCTTGGCTAGATTTATTCGACTTTATTAATTTCATTAGAATGTTTTAAAAAAACCTTATTTCAATTTCCAGAAAAAAAATGTTCCTTCATGTTCCAAACAGTATCCTAGAGCTAAGAATGATGTATAGGCCGTAGATGAAAATGGAAAGCAAAATAAACATGTTTATTGCTTAAAAATACATTCAACAAACAAAAAATATTTGGAAAAAATATATTTACATATTTAAAAAAAAAAAGCTTAATCCATTTGATAGAAGGAGCAGGAGTTTAGGTCTTTGGATATATGATGCATTTTTCCATGTCATGTATCTTTTACTGAATCATGCCCTGAATGCAGGTATTTCTCACATTTGAAGTCTTCTAAGTAGAATAATGGGATGTCTTTATCACATTTTCCTAGTAAGAGTTTATTAGTCGGCACGTTTCTCTTAACATAAACAGCTCTCAGACTAAAAAAACTAAATATTTTTTGAATTTCCTCTTGTACATGTTTTATTTAATAACCAATTTCATTACGTGGTCTTATGGTTTTATTGTAAAAGCCGTTTCGATTTATAAAATTTAATTTTAGTCTCCATCTTTCTTTATAATACTTAAACATATTGTATTTGACATTCCATTTACAGCTATGAACTTCACGGCGTTGTTCATCTAGCAATAAGAAAGACGCTTCAAATATAACACTAGTCGAGGAATATTTCAGCCAATATATTCTGTTTCAATCACACCAAACATAATTATAGCTGAAAAAGGGCTTAAATTAAATAAATATGTAACGTTTCTGTCACTCTAATAAATACAACATACTTTTTTTTAGAATAATTCATTTTCACTTTTTAAAGAATATGATGCATGTGTTTATCCTTCTAATGCGTGAAAATTACTGATTTAATGCATAAAATAAACTAGGTAGTGTCAAAAACCAGTCATAGAGTACCGTTGTGACTGCCGCGTAGTGTCTATGAGCAAGCATAGAGTGGAATTTCATGTTTGCATTCTCTTAAAGCACTAAATTCTCTGGCAATTTTACTCTTAGTGCTCTTTCAGTTCAGATGTAGTGTTGTCATTCTTTTATTAAATGCCTTGTCTTTTCCTTGGGACAATTTTGTTCAGGCTTAAGGGTAACCTATTTCAGTTTCTAATAAAACTTCTATGAGCCTGCTAATAGTACCTATGTGCGAAAATTCCAATTCTTACATCTTTGAATTTTTAATAAATATTTTGAACGTTTGACTTACTAGTGTATCCCAAAAATTATATAACAAAGTAATGCATGAAAGATTTTTAATGAACTACGACATGTAGAATATTAACATAAAAATATTTTACATGCATTGTTATAAATTATTAATAGCCGTGTAATGTCTATGAGCAAGTATAGAGTACAATTTTATGTTTGCATTCTCTTTGAGCACTAACTTCTCTGGTAATGTTACTCCGAGTGCTTTTTTTGTTCAGATGTAGTGTTCAGGCTAATTTTGTTCAGGCTAAAGGGTAATCTATTACAGTTGTTAATAAAACTTCTATGAGCCTGCTAATAGTATCTATGTTTGAAAATTTCTTTTCTTACATTTCTGACTTTTTAAAACATTCTAAACGTTTAACTTGCTAGAGTATCCTAAAAATAATTGAAACATAACAAAGTAATGCATAAAATACTTTTAATGAAATAGCGGTATATAGAATATTAACATAAAAATATGTTACATACAATATTATACATTAATAATATAATTGAATAACTTTGGAAATTTTGAATGTGTTCCATAAAATAATTCATCAAGTTTTCCCTTGATACTAGAGTTACTCTCTTCGCTTAGTTCATAACCAGTAGAGTAATCATTATTCCATTTTGAGCCATACACAATTTTTATTTGGGTGTCATCTACAGGTTCAATATGCGTTTAGTCTTTGGTATTATTTGGTTCATTGACTATATGATCAATGGTAGTAATAATGTTCATTTATGCTTGATTTTCCATTAGTTTATCTTTATATTCATTAGTGATATTGTCTGCAAATGTCCTTTTATTTTGCCAGCGATTTCATTGTCTATTATCACATTATGTTTACAGAGATACCAGTTCTGGAACATAGGCAAGATATGTTGTATGATATTAGTGCAGCAGTATGCATGCCTTTTATTTCCCTTTGCTTTCATTCGAAGGCTAATACCGGAAAGATGACGATATGATCTATCAACGGGTAACATGTTACCAAAACCATTAGCTAGAAGTTGTCCCTCTTCATCAACTTTTATTTTTATGTTTGCATTTTCTTTAAGCATTAACTTCTCTGGAAATGAAAATCTCCCATATCCACCATTTGCAAGATGGAGACTTGGGTACTCCAAAGGAATTTATATCCTCGCTGTCATGACAACGTATGCATAAATTACCAATAAGATCTCCACTACTACTTGTTTCATAGTTCAAATATATGTCCTTGTCAGCATTCAACACAACGCTGACTTTTTCATGTCTACATACTTTCCTCGAATAATTCATTTTCACTTTTTTTAAAAATCTGATGCGGATGTTTGTCCTTCCAATGTGTGAAAATTACTAATTTAATACATGCAGTAAACTAGGTAGTGTCGGTAACCTGCCATAGAGTAACACTGGGACATCCGTGTAGTATCTACGAGAAGTCATAGTATACCATTGATACAGCCTGATTAATAGAAAAATAATTTTCCAAGTCCAAGAAACTCCATGTCAGAAAAAGAAAAAACAGAAAAGTGCTTCTACTTCTGAATTTTTCCCAACGAAGAGAAAAAGTTCCACTTTAATTCTGACCTTTCTCAAAGAAGTGGAGAAAAAATCTTTCTCTTCTGTTCTGAAATTTTTCCGTATAAGATAGAATCAGTGTTCTGAAAAATGAGCGTTCCTGTTTAAACAGTATCCTAGAACTAAAACCTATATTTATAGTAACTTCTCAGAGTTCTAAATAAACCAGTTAAGCAAGCTTGAAGCAGTTATACACTCCTGAATCAGTAAAAATGTCTGGGACTTGTATCTTGACTTGACTTAAGTCCCATCCGTCCTTGAAGATCGTCTTGGGGCCTCTTTCTTCGTAACGGCGTGGATGTGCCTTTTGTATGCTTCACGGTCTTCTGCTAGGTAAAGAAGGTCCGAAAGGTGGTGAGGTACAAAGTTTTCCTTCATCCTGTTTGGGGGACGACCAAGAGAATGAGAGCCACGAATTTGACCTTTGAAGGTGATTTTCGGGAGAAGAGCTGTCTCATTCGTTGTACTTGACCGAGCCATCGAAGTTGCTGGAGCTGGATCTTCATGAGAATTGTTTCTTGTACTTTAAGGCGCTCGAGAAGTTCGACATTTGAGATTCTATCAAGGTAAGTGATCCCGCCGATGCGGCGGAGGCACTTAGTTTCAAATGCTGCAAGTCTACGGTTTACATTTACCTTCAGTGTCCATGTTTCACATAAGTGTATTGCAATAGGGATGATCAGGGAATCGACAAGTCGTGTCTTAAGCTACAAAGACAAATCCTTGCTTTACCAAATTGGCAAAATGGCTCTGAAACTTGGACTTGCGGGAGCAAGGCGTCTTTTAGTTTCTTTTGATAGACTATTGTCGCTAGTGATCAGACTACCTAGGCAAGGGAACTCGTCAACCCACTGGATACTCTCTCCATTAATTTTCAGGTCTGGCTTAACTGTATCCTGTGGCTTTCATGAGCAGCACATGGCCTTTGTTTTGGATACATTTATGATCATTATAAAAGAACTAGTGGCTTCGAAGACGTCGTTAGCAACGGCTTGTAGATCCTTGGGTGTTTCAGCCATTTCGTCGATATCGTCGGCGTAGGCTAGCTTATCTATCTGAACACCCCCTGTATGTGCGCCCCAAATTGTCTCCACCAGGGATAAGACTGCTGTGAGGAAAAGGTTGAACAGCTCTGGAGACAAAAGGCATCCTTGAAGGACACCTGCAGAAGTCTGGAAACTGTCAGTGAGACCTTCACTAGTCATGACGCGACTCCCAAATTTCGAATACATATCCTTGATAAGATCTACTAGGTTTCGTGGGATTCCGTAATAAAGGAGTATATGCCATAGGACATTTCTCCAAATAATGTCGAATGCTTGCCTAAAGTAGATAAAGAGCTGATACAGGTCATGACCAAATTCCAGATATTTCTCTAAAATGTGGCGAACAGTAAAAAATTGATCAAAGGTCGATCTCCCAGGGCGAAACCCGGCTTTGTATTCTTGGATGACTAAGGATGACACGGCTCTGATCCGTTGGAGTATAATTCGGGTGAAGATCTTGGCAGTTTGACTTGTTATACTAATAGGACGGTAATTATCACATACTGCCTTTGACCCCTTCTTGTGTGGTGGAAGAATTGTGGCTTCGCACCAAGAAGTTGGGAAATGACTCTTTTGCCAGGCACAGGGTACAATCTTGTGGAAAACATCTATAAGTGGTTCACGCCGGACTTTCAGCAGTTCTGCCTGCATCCCGTCCGGGCCAGGGGCCTTGTTAGTCCTCAGCGCTTGGATGGCATCCTCGACCTCAGAACAGAGAGGAGATGGGCTGGGGTCTGAGACAGTAACGGGAAAGAGGTCCAGGACAGCAGGGTTTGAAAAGATATCAGGATTAAGGTTTTCTTTGAAATGCTCCATCCATCTCGATCGGATACCTTCTGTGCTTTGTATCTGAAAGCCATTTTTATCTAGCAGTGCACAAGAACTGAGGCTTTTCTTGCTTGTTAGCTCACGAACTCTCTTATACATGAAGTATGAATCGGATCTCTTAAAATCAGCCTCACACTGTTCACATTTGTCTTTAATGTAGGTGCGATGGGCTCTACGGGTGGCTTTTTCTACAGCACGCTTCAATTGCTTATATCTGTCCCTGCTCTCTCTGTCTGACCTGTTATTTTGTTTTCGTTTCTCAGCACTTAATAAAGTAATTTTGTTGGTTATCGAAGACTTTTCATCACCCTTTTTGATTCCTAGGGCAGACGTCGCTACTTTGCTGATGATCTTAGAGGAGTCTATGACCAGTTTATCGATATCCTCTCTAGATAGAGCTATAAGAATATCAGAAAGAAGGTCCAATATTTGAGTAGACAGTTCATCGATGTAGGTTTGGCGAGTTTGAGGGTCTTTGAGAAGATGTGTGTTGAAACGAGCGGGTCTATTATTCAGCGTTGCGGAAGATTTCAGGCGTATCTTTAGTGCAGACATGACCAGGGAATGGTCGCTGTACAAATCGCCACCTGCGAATGTGACAGTATCTAGCACAGATGATTTCCACCGTCTAGAGACGAGCACGTAATCAATACGATTACGGGTTTTTCCATCCGGCAAAATCCATGTCACCTTACGACGTTCTCTATGTTTGAAGAGAGTATTGGTAATGGCTATATCACTGTCTCTGCAAAATTCAATGAGGCGTTCGCCCCTCTTGTTAAGTCGTCCAAGGCCAAATTTACCCATAACATCTTCATTTCGAGCAGAATCGTTACCAACAATAGCATTAAAGTCGCCAATGACATCAATAAGGTCTTTTTTAGGAACTGCGTCAATTAGGCTTTGCAGTTGAAGGTAGAAATTCAATTAGGCTTTGCATTTGAAGGTATCATTTCCCTCATAGTATTGCCGTAACATTGCTCGAAATTTTTTCTGACTTTATTAATTTCATTAGAATGTTTTAAGAAGCCTATTTCGTGTCAGGAAAATGTATCTCTGTCTGGCTATCTCGTATTGGCTAATATTAAAAAATCTTTATATCTGACATAAAAAAAAACACTTCATGCTAAACAAACTCTTGGTGCAAAAAAAAATTATAAGCCCTTAATTTAGGTGCCTGACTATCTCGTAATGGCTAAGGACTGCTAAAAATCTTTATTTCTGCCATAAAAAACACTTCAATCTAAACAAATTGTAAGTACAGTAAGATTTATAGACACTTAATATAGGAGTCTGACTATCTCGTAATTGGCTAAGAACTGTTTAAAATCTTTATATCTGCCGTAAAAAACACTTCATTCTAAACAAATTGTTGGTACAAAAAAGATTTATAGCCCCTTAATTTAGGTGTCTGACCATCTCGTAATGGCTAAGGGCTGCTAAAGTTCTTTATATCTGTCATAAAAAATGCTTCATTTTAAACAAATTGTAGGTACAAGAAGATATATAGCCCCTTAATTTAGGTGTCTGACTATCTCATAATGGCCAAGGACTACTAAAAATCTTTATATCTGCCATAAAAACACTTCATTCTAAACAAATTGTAGGTACAAAAAGATATATAGGTTCTTAATTTAGGGGTCTGACTATCTCGTAATGGCTAAGGACTGCTAAAAATCTTTATTTCTACCATAAAGTACACTTTATTCGAAACAAATTGTAGGTACAATAAGATATATAGGTTCTTAATTTAGGGGTGTGGCTATCTCGTAATGGCTAAGGACTGCTAAAAATCTTTATATCTACCATAAAAAACATTTCATTCTAAACAAATTGTAGGTACAATAAGCTGACTTCTTAATATCATATTACTACGTGCCTTACGTTTTTTCGTTCCTACTTTCAATATGGCTACTAAATAAATTTCCTTTCGCCTTAAACGTAACACCTACAACTTTCTCCTTAAACGTAACACCAAAAATGTCAAGTAATTTCTGAATGTTCCTTTATTTTGGCAACATTGAAAATTCTCAGGAAACCTTATTAAATGTGATAAATTCTGGAAGAAGTAATTTATCTCTCACCCAAAAGGAAACCATAATCTGTGATTTATCGAAACACATTCCAAGCATTATCGATTTCTTAGATCTAGGTTCTTACATAAATTTCTTAGAAGGTGGTCTGACGGCATTCCCAGCAGTATTCATTATGCTCAGAAACATCGATGATCGGCCTGGATGTGGTGTGGTCTTGTTCTGGTCGCTTTGTACAATTTATCCCTAGAATGTCAATATAGGCCTCTACTATAGTTTTTAGGCTCTTTAGCTTTAGAAATGTTAGGTCTCTTAGCTTTAAAACTGTATATAGTGACTAAGGGCCGAATTGGAGTAATAGCAGAAAACTCTAACAAAAGTGTTTTTTAAACATATATGCATAAAAAAAATGAAAGTTCAAATAGGGATACAATCCTTTTAATGGACAGTGATAAATTTCAAAGAAAATACTAGATATTTCGGTCACATAGGCAGTGACCGTCATCAGTGACTGTCTTCAAATTTATCTACGCCACAAAAAAATTTAATTTTTCTGATGTTTCTAAATATGTAAAAGTTTAAAGCTACCCCTCAAAAGCTACGAGCCTGAGAAAGTAAACCAGGGTTGTAATTTGCTATGGGCCAGACCCTAGTTTGCCCCTTCCTCCCAGCTGGCATTTGGTTTCTCTAAAAATCTTGTTGAAAATAAAATAAGCCTGCACAATTCAAGTATCCACAGAAACGGGTCAGTTTTCGTTAGTATATATTTACCTTTTTCGTTACTATGGGGCTTGTTTTTCAGTTTTCACTGTCATTTTCACTTGATTTGGGAAAACTAGCTCCAGCTTTGCCCCACCCCCAGGATTTCTACAAAATTACGCCACTGCAGTTAACCAGATTTTAGAAAACGGGATAAAATCCCCATGGAGCCTAACATCCCCAAGGGGAATAAATTTTACGATAAAAGGGTCCTTGGAAAAGATTTAATATACAAAAGAAAACACAAAGAATGGTTAGTTTGGAATTTGCTTTACTCGCGCTATCTTCATCCTTTATAACGTAAGTCGAATGTGTTCAATGGTGTTTGACACTTTTAGTGCCCTTTCAATAGTAAAACGTGAATAAAGGGCAACCGGTCAATAAGAGCTTTGATATAGCCATTTTCTTCAACATAGTTGATAGGCCCAGTAATAATGTCTTTGAAGATGAGAACCCCCCGAACCTCAGGGCAAGGGTTATAAATTATGCCCCTGGGGCGTGTAAGGTTCTAATGAAAAGTAATCGTAAAAAATCTAATGAAAAGTAATCGTAAAAAACTTCGGAGGGGCTCATTCAATAGGAAATGAGAAGTTCCAGTGCCTTAGCTACTTTTTGTAATCTTAGAAAGGGATTAGGTTAGGAAAATGAAACTTTCAATTGCACATATACAGACTAAAGTATGTCCCAGAAAGTATTTTGAAGAACCTACCTCCACGTCTTCTCCCTCTGTAGGGCATTGACCTTTGATGACCTTAAATAAAATTTTATTTATAAAAGTGAAACTTTTCAAAATAGAAGTTTAGCTTAAATGAAGTACCAGAAGACTGTTTTCAGTTTCACAACTTTGCTAATCCCAATCTATGAGGTTTCAAAGATACATTTCCCTAAATTTAGAAAAAAAAACATTGATGTGGCTTAAAATTCTACTCAAATAACAGGAATTGGATTTTCAGAACTAAAAGAAGAGAAAAAAAACTGATAACTGAAAATTAAGGTAAAATATTATTTTTTCAAAATTTCATTTGGTAAATTTCAACCTGTTAAGAAGGTAAATTTCAAATAAATTTCAACCTGTCAAGTAGGCACCTTTCAAAGTCTTAGAAATCAAAAGAGGGTTAACATGGAATCTTGGCAACACCTTCCCATTGTGTGTTTTTGGCCTTGGTTTCATTACTGGAAGTTTCATTTTCCTAAGCTAACCCCTTTCCAAGATAATAAAAGCAGATACACTAGATTTTTACCCCCTTTTTAAGAGTCAAAGTGATTGGAGTGTAATTGCCCCCCTCACTCACATTCTACTTTCCTTAAATGCATCTGATTGAAATTTGAGATAGCCATTTGTTCAAAAAATAGTCCAGAGCTTATACTATGCACTAAATAAGTACTGAAATAGTATTATGCTGCATTAGATGGTTATCTTAAAATTTTAATCAGATGTCCTTAGGGAAAACTGGGCTTGGGAGGGGGTTTGGGTGTCTCCAGTCTTTTTGGTCGCTTAAAAAAGGGTACTAGAACTTTAGTTTTCTGTTCTAATGAGCTCCTTTCTGATGTTATAGGACCAACTGGGTCGATACAATCAACCCTAGGAAAAAGACAAAAAAGAACAAAAAAAACACACTTAAACACGCATCCTTGGTCTTTCTTCTGTAAAAAATGCATAATTCCTTCATATTTGATACGAGTTTGAAACTTTCACAGTAGAGTTCTCTGATATGCTGACTTTTATGGTATTATTTTTGTTAGGATTGCTTTTTGGTTGGGAGGGGGGGGGTGTATTAAGAAAATTGACTTTAACCATGATATTCTCCACAAACGGCATCTTTTTTCTTTCCGCTTGATTTTCCTCCTCAGCTAGCTGGGCACTGGAAAATCATAGAGAGCTGTATAATGGCTCATTTTAAAGGAAATCGCTACATTTAGTGCCTTTTGCAATTAAAAATAAAATATCTTTATAGAATCGATTTTGTCAAAAAATGCATTTTTGATGTATTTTCATACGGCAGTCTTTTCAGAGATATTAAATTTTTGTTTTTTTCCGGGTTGCAGCGGTAACTAGCAACCTAGTAAGAGACGATAGTAGAAAGGCTCCTATTGACACAGGGCGACACCCCTGCTGCCACCTACAACTTTTTTTAACACCAAATATGTGCATAGAGTCCCTAGGGAGAACACGTGGTTAATGGGGTCAATGACCTAAATTTCCAAGGTCGATGTTGTTGTTGTTGTTGTTCTGGCCATTTGCATAGAGTCATTAGGGAGAACACGTGGTTAATTAAAGCGATTGGGAATTTAGAACACCTGTGCTGCCAGTCATTAATCAAATTGTTTCCGGGCAAAGTTTAATAATGTCTGACAGGTACTGCCAATCATTAATCAAATTGTTTCCAGGCGAAGTTTAATAATGTCTGACAGGTGATGTCAAGATTGATTGATATGTCACGAAATGGGAATTAATTTGTTGTTTCTAAGGGGAATTATTGATTCAAGAAAGGGGAATTAATTTGCTGTTTCTAAGGGGAATTATTGATTCACAAAAGGGGAATTAATTTGTTGTTTCTAAGGGGAAGGTGGGGAAGAGATATATTGATTGCGTAATCGAAGGGAGAGAAGTCCCGAGAAATTGATTACATAATCGGTAGAACCCTATAAGGCGCTCGTGACGGGAATCCATTTATGGGCATAGAATGACGCAATCAACTAGGACAAATGGATATCTGAGAAATTGATTACATAATCGGCAGAACACTATCAGAAGGTCATAACAGGAATTCATTTATGGGCATAGAATGACGTAATCAACTAGGACAAATGGATTTATGAGAAATTGGCTACATAATCGGTAGAACCTTATCAGAAGGTCATGACGGGAATTCATTTATGGGCATAGAATGACGTAATCGACTAAGACAATTGGATATCCGAGAAATTGATTACATAATCGGTAGAACCCTATCAGGAGGTCCTGACGGGAATCCATTTATGGGCATAGAATTACGTAATCAACTAGGACAAATGGATTTCTGAGAAATTGATTACATAATCGGTAGAACCCTATCAGAAGGTCATGACGGGAATTCATTTATGGGCATAGAGTGACGTAATCGACTAAGACAAGCAAGTTACTTTCTTAATGTCCCTCCTAAACCCATTTTCCAACTTGAAGTACTTATCTTTTTCACTCACAACTATACTTTACAGCTTTTAGGATACCTCAACACCAAGAAATACTTTTCAAAGACCATTTCAGAGCAAGTTACTTTCTTAATGTCCCTCCTAAACCCATTTTCCAACTTGAAGTACTTATCTTTTTCACCCACAACTATACTTTACAGCTTTTTGGGTATCCAAACACCAAGAAAAACTTTTCAAAGACCATTTCAGAGCAAGTTACTTTCTTAATGTTCCTCCTAAACCCATTTTGCAACTTGAAGTACTTATCTTTTTCACACACAACTATACTTTACAGCTTTTGGATACCTCAACACCAAGAAATACTTTTCAAAGACCATTTCAGAGCAAGTTACTTTCTTAATGTCCCTCCTAAACCCATTTTCCAACTTGAAGTACTTATCTTTTTCACCCACAACAATACTTTACAGCTTTTTGGTTACCTCAACACCAAGAAATACCTTTCAAAGACCATTTCAGAGCAAATTACTTTCTTATTGTCCCTCTTAAACCCATTTTCCAACTTGAAGTACTTATCTTTTTCACTCACAACTATACTTTACAGCTTTTAGGATACCTCAACACCAAGAAATACTTTTCAAAGACCATTTCAGAGCAAGTTACTCTCTTAATGTTCCTCCTAAACCCATTTTGCAACTTGAAGTACTTATCTTTTTCACCCACAACTATACTTTACAGCTTTTTGGATACCTCAACACCAAGAAATACTTTTCAAAGACCATTTCAGAGCAAGTTACTTTCTTAATGTTCATCCTAAACCCATTCTGCAACTTGAAATACTTATCTTTTTCACCCACAACTGTACTTTACAGCTTTTGGATACCTCAACACCAAGAAACACCTTTCAAAGACCATTTCAGATCAAGTTACTTTCTTAATGTACCTCCCAAACACATTTTTCAAGTTGAAGTACTTATTTCATGTACCAACACCTGTAATATACAACTTTTTTGATAAATAAACACAAAGAAATACATTTCAAAGACCATTTCTGAGCAAGTTACTTTCTTAATGTCACTCCTAAACCCATTTTCGAACTTGAAGTACTTATGTTTTTCACTCACAACAATACTTTACAGCTTTTTGGATACCTCAACACCAAGAAATACTTTTCAAAGACCATTTCAGAGCAAGTTACTTTCTTAACGTCCCTCCTAAGCCCATTTTGCAACTTAAAGTACTTATCTTTTTCACCCACAACTATACTTTACAGCTTTTTGGATACCTCAACACCAAGAAATACCTTTCAAAAGGCATTTCAGAGCAAGTTACTTTCTTAATGTCCCTCTTAAACCCATTTTCCAGCTTGAAGTACTTATCTTTTTCATCCACAACTATACTTTACAGCTTTTTGCATACCTCAACACCAAGAAATACCTTTCAAAGACCATTTCAGAGCAAGTTACTTTCTTAATGTCCCTCCTAAACCCATTTTGCAACTTGAAGTACTTATCTTTTTCACCCACCCACAACTATACTTTACAGCTTTTTGAGTGTCCCAACACCAAGAAATACTTTTCAAAGATCATTTCAGAGCAAGTTACTTTCTTAATGTTCCTCCTAAAACCATTTTCCAACTTGAAGTACTTATCTTTTTCACCCACAACTATACTTTACAGCTTTTTGGATACCTCAACACCAAGAAATACTTTTCAAAGATCATTTCACAACAAGTTCCTTTATTAATGTCCCCCCTAAACCCATTTTGCAACTTTAAGTACTTATATTTTTCACCCCCAACTATAATTTACAGCTTTTTGGATACCTCAACGCCAAGAAATACTTTTCAAAAGACATTTCAGAGCAAGTTACTTTCTTAATTTCCCTCTTAAACCCATTTTCCAACTTGAAGTACTTATCTTTTTCATCCACAACTATACTTTACAACTTTTTGGATACCTCAACACCAAGAAATACATTTCAAAGACCATTTCAGAGCAAGTTACTTTCTTAATGTCCCTCCTGAACCCAATTTCCAACTTGAAGTACTTATCTTTTTCACCAGCAACTATAATTTACAGCTTTTAGGATACCTCAACACCAAGAAATACTTTTCAAAGATCATTTCAGAGCAAGTTAATTTCTTAATGTTCCTCCTAAACCCATTTTCCAACTTGAAGTACTTATCTTTTTCACCCACAACTATACTTTACAGCTTTTTGGATACCTCAACACCAAGAAATACTTTTCAAAGACCATTTCAGCGCAAGTTACATTCTTAATGTCCCTCCTAAACCCATTTTCCAACTTGAAGTACTTACCTTTTTCACCCAAAACTATACTTTACAGCTTTTTGGATACCTCAACACCAAGATATACTTTTCAAAGACCATTTCAGAGCAAGTTACTTTCTTAATGTCCGTCCTAAACCCATTTTACAACTTAAAGTACTTATATTTTTCACCCACAACTATACTTTACAGCTTTTTGAATGCTCCAACACCAAGCAATACTTTTCAAAGGCATTTCAGAACAAGTTCTTTTCTTAATATGCTTCTTAAACCAATTTTACAAATTCTAAATTTTTCCATAGTAGATAGAAAAAGCTGTATCATAGCTGTGAATATTTTCTCGAAAGATAAGCAGTTCTATTTCAATTTTAAATTTTCTCAATGAAGTGAAGAAAAGTTCAAGTTCTCTTCTGAATTTTCTCAATGAAAAAGAAATTAGTTTTTATTCAATTCTATTTTTCGAAATAATATAAAAATTTTCCACTTTAGTTCAGATTTTTAACAAAGGGATGAAAAATTTAAAATACTGTTCCAAATTTTCTCAACGAAGTGAAGAAAAGTTCAAGTTCTCTTCTGAACTTTACCAAAGAACACACTTCAATTCTAATTTCTCCAGAGAAAACAAAAATCTTCCACTTCAGTTCTTTATTTCACAAAGACATAAAGAAATTTAAAGTTCAATTCTAATTTTTCGGTGGAAGATAGAAAAAGTAATCCCCAACCCGAAGGAACCCCCCGGTCCCTAAAGGACCCAGGCCCCCCGGTCCCCACAATGCCCACCAAAGGACACCGAACCCAAAGGCCCCCAAAGACCCCCCGACACACCCCAAAGACCAACAAACAAAAATTTCTCTTAGAAATAATATTTTTCATCACTGATAACACTTTTCTGTTCGAACTAGCAAGTTTTCTACCAAAGATACCAAATATTTTCAGAGAAGTAAAATTTTTTTATTGTGATAACAACTTTTCTGTCAGAAGTAGCAAGTTTTGCTTAACACTAACAAACCCACTCATCAAAGTAATGATATTTTACTTTAATACTAACATACTTTTACTGAACACACGCAAATTTCTCTTAGAAATAATATTTTTCATTAATGATAACACTTTGTCTGTTCGAACTAGCAAGTTTTCTACCAAAGAGACCAAATTGTTTCTTAGAAGGAACATTTTTGATTGTGATAACAACTTTTCTGTCAGAAGTAGCAAGTTTTGCTTAACACTAACAAACATTCTCATCAAAGTAATGATATTTTACCTTAATACTAACATACTTTTACTGAACAAACAAAAATTTCTCTTAGAAATGATATTTTTCATCACTGATGACACATTTCTGTTCGAACTAGCAATTTTTCTACCAAAGATACCAAATATTTTCATAGAAGTAACATTTTTTGATTGTGATAACAACTTTTCTGTCAGAAGTAGCAAGTTTTGCTTAACACTAACAAACATTCTCATCAAAGTAATGATATTTTACCTTAATACTAACATACTTTTACTGAACACACAGAAATTTATCTTAGAAATAATATTTTTCGTCAGTGATAACACTTTTTCTGTTCGAACTAGCATGTTTTCTACCAAAGATACCAAATTTTTTCGTAGACGTACCATTTTTTTGATTGTGATAACAACTTTTATGTCAGAAGTAGCAAGTTTTGCTTAACACTAACAAACATTCTCATCAAAGTAACAACATTTTACCCTAATACTAACATACTTTTACTGAACAAACAAAAAGTTCTCTTAGAAATAATATTTTTCATCAATGATAACACTTTTTCTGTTCGAACTAGCAAGTTTTCTAGCCAAGATACCAAATTTTTTCACAGAAGTAACATTTTTTGATTGTGATAACAATTTTTCGGTCAGAAGTAGCAAGTTTTGCATTAAACTAACAAAAATTCTTATCAAAGTAACTATATATTACTTTAATACTAACATACTTTTACTGAACAAATACAAATTTTTCTAAGAAATAATATTTTTCTTCAATGATACCAATTTTTCTGTTCGAACTAGCAAGTTTTCTAGCAAAGATACCCAAATTTTTCTTAGAAGTAACATTTTTGATTGTGATAACAACTTTTTTGTCAGAAGTAGCAAGTTTTGCTTAACACTAACAAACATTCTCATCAAACTAACAACATTTTACCCTAATAGTAACATACTTTTACTGAACAAACAAAAATTTCTCTTATAAATAATATTTTTAATCAATGATAACACTTTTTCTGTTCGAACTAGCAAGTTTTCTAGCAATGATACCAAATTTTTTCATATAAGTAACATTTTTTTATTGTGATAACAACTTTTCTGTCAGAAGTAGCTAGTTTTGCTTAACACAAACAAACAGTCTCATCAAAGTAACGATATTTTACTTTAATACTAACATACTTCTACTGAACACACACACATTATTCTTAGAAATAATATTGTTCGTCAATCATGACACATGTGATTTTCGAACGACCAAGTTTTCTTGCAATTATATAAATTTAGTTCATATAGATAACATTTTTAGATTGTGATAAAAGCTTTTTTGTTTAAATTAGCAATTTTTGCTTAGCACAAACAAACATTCTCATCAAAGTAATGAAATTTTAACTTAATACTAACATACTTTTACTGAACAAACAAAAATTACTCCTAGAAATAATATTTTTCATCAGTGATAACACTTTTTCTGTTCGAACTAGCAAGTTTTCTACCAATGATATCAAATATTTTCGTAGAAGTAACATTTTTTGATTGTGATAACAACTTTTCTGTCAGAAGTAGCAAGTTTTGCTTAACACTAACAAACATTCTCATCAAAGTAATGATGTTTTACCTTAATACTAACATACTTTTACTGAACACACAGAAATTTCTCTTAGAAATAATATTTTTCGTCAGTGATAACACTTTTTCTGTTCGAACTAGCAAGTTTTCTACCAAAGATATCAAATTTTTTCGTAGACGTACCATTTTTTTATTGTGATAACAACTTTTCTGTCAGAAGTAGCAAGTTTTGCTTAACACTACCAAACATTATCATCAAAGTAATTATATTTTTACCTTAATACTAACATACTTTTACTGAACACACACAAATTTCTCTTATAAATAATATTTTTCGTCAGTTATAACGCTATTTCTGTTCGAACCAGCAATTTTTCTAGCAGAGATAACAAATTTTTTATTATAAGTAACATTTTTGATTGTGATAACAACTTTTTTGTCAGAAGTAGCAAGTTTTGCTTAACACTAACAAACCTTCTCATCAAAGTAACAAAATTTTACCCTAATACTAACATACTTTTACTGAACACAAACAAAAATTTCTCTTGGAAATAATATTTTCAATCAATGATAACACTTTTTCTGTTCGAACTAGCAAGTTTTCTAGCAAAGATACCAAATTTTTTCTTAGAATTAACATTTTTCGATTGTGATAACAACTTTTCTGTCAGAAGTAGCAAGTTTTGCTTAACACTAACAAACAGTCTCATCAAAGTAACGATATTTTACTTTAATACTAACAGATTTTTACTGAACAAACACACATTTTTCTCAGAAATAATATTTTTCGTCAATGATAACACTTTTTCTGTTCGAACTTCCAAGTTTTCTTCCAAAGATACCAAATTTTTTCATAGAAGTAAAATTTTTTGATTGTGATAACAATTTTTCTGTCAGAAGTAGCAAGTTTTGCTTAAGACAAACAAACCTTCTCATCAAAGTAATGATATTTTACCTTAATACTAACATACTTTTACTTAACAAACAAAAATTTATCCTAGTAATAATATTTTTCATCACTAATAACACTTTTCTGTTCGAACTAGCAAGTTTTCTACCAAAGATACCAAATATTTTCATAGAAGTAACATTTTTTGATTGTGATAACAACTTTTCTGTCAGAAGTAGCAAGTTTTGCTTAACACAAACAAACCTTCTCATCAAAGTAATGATGTTTTACCTTAATACTAACATACTTTTACTGAACACACAGAAATTTCTCTTAGAAATAATATTTTTCGTCAGTGATAACACTTTTTCTGTTCGAACTAGCAAGTTTTCTACCAAAGATAACAAATTTTTTCGTAGAAGTACCATTTTTTTATTGTGATAACAACTTTTATGTCAGAAGTAGCTAGTTTTGCTTAACACTAACAAACATTCTCATCACCCAAACATTATCATCAAAGTAGTTATATTTTTACCTTAATACTAACATACTTTTACTGAACACACACAAATTTCTCTTAGAAATAATATTTTTCGTCAGTGATAACGCTTTTTCTGTTCGAACTAGCAAGTTTTCTAGCAAAGATACCAAATTTTTTCTTAGAAGTAATATTTTTTGATTGTGATAACAACTTGTCTGTCAGAAGTAGCAAGTTTTGCTTAACACTAACTAACATACTAACATACTAACATACTTTTACTGAACAAACAAAAATTTCTCTTAGAAATAATATTTTTCGTCAGTGATAACGCTTTTTCTGTCAGAAGTAGCAAGTTTTGCTTAACACTACCAAACATTATCATCAAAGTAATTATATTTTTACCTTAATACTAACATACTTTTACTGAACACACACAAATTTCTCTTAGAAATAATATTTTTCGTCAGTGATAACGCTTTTTCTGTTCGAACTAGCAAGTTTTCTACCAAAGATACCAAATATTTTCTTAGACGTACTATTTTTTGATTGTGATAACAACTTTTCTGTCAGAAGTAGCAAGTTTTGCTTAACACTAACTAACATACTAACATACTAACATACTTTTACTGAACACACAAAAATTTCTCTTAGAAATAATATTTTTCGTCAGTGATAACGCTTTTTCTGTTCGAACTAGCAAGTTTCCTAGCAAAGATACCAAATTTTTTCATAGAAGTAACATTTTTTTGATTGTGATAACAACTTTTCTGTCAGAAGTAGCAAGTTTTACTTAACACTAACAAACATTCTCATCAAAGTAACGATATTTTAATTTAGTACTAACATACTTTTACTGAACACACACAAATTTTTCTTAGAAATAATATTTTTCGTCAATGATAACACTTTTTCTGTTCGAACTAGCAAGTTTTCTACCAAAGATTCCAAATTTTTTCGTAGAAGTAACATTTTTTGATTGTGATAACAACTTTTCAGTCAGAAGTAGCAAGTTTTGCTTAACACTAACAATCCTTCTCATCAAAGTAATGATATTTTACCCTAATACTAACATACTTTTACTGAACAAACAAAAATTCCTCTTAGAAATAATATTTTTCGTCAGTGATAACACTTTTTCTATTCGAACTAGCAAGTTTTCTACCAAAGATACCAAATTTGTTCTTAGGAGTAACATTTTTTATTGTAATAGCAACTTTTCTGTCAGAAGTAGCAAGTTCTTCTTAACACTAACAAACATTCTCATCAAAGTAATGATATTTTACCTTAATACCAACATACTTTTACTGAACACACACAAATTTCTCTTAGAAATAATATTTTTCGTCAGTGATAACACTTTTTCTGTTCGAATTAGCAAATTTTCTACCAAAGATACCAATTTTTTTCGTAGAAGTAAAATTTTTTTATTGTGATAACAACTTTTCTGTGAGATGTAGCAAGTTTTGCTTAACACTAACAAACCTTCTCATCAAAGTAACGACATTTTACCTTAATACTAACATACTTTTACTGAACACGCACACAATGTTTTCTTATAAATAATATTTATCATTTCTATGTCTGAATCTATTTGCTTACATGTCTGGGTTGGTGTTTGGTTAGGTTAGGTTAGCTAAGTTAGGTTAGGTTAGCTAAGTTAGGTTAGGTTAGCTAGTAAACACTTCTCCATGTTTAAGTTAGGTTAGGTTAGGTTAACTTATCATGAGCGCTCATGATCAGCTAACCTAGCCTAACTAAAGCATGGTACAAAGTCGACATGGGTGGATTTTCCGGCGAGTATGGTTAGGTTAGATCAAGTTAGGTTAGGTTAAGTTAGGTTAGGTTAGCCTGCGTACGCGCGCGGACTTAGGCTAACCTAACCTAACTTAACCTAACTTAGCTTATCATGAGCGCTCATGATAAGTTAGCCTAACCTAACCTAACTTAAACATGGAGAAATGTTTACTAGCTAACCTAACCTAACTTAGCTAACCTAACCTAACTTAGCTAACCTAACCTAACCTAACCAAACACCAAACAAGTTGTTATCACAATAAAAAAATGTTACTTCTAAGAAAAAATTTGGTATCTTTGCTAGAAAACTTGCTAGTTCGAACAGAAAAAGTGTTATCATTGACGAAAAATATTATTTCTAAGAAAAATTTGTGTGTGTTCAGTAAAAGTAAGTTAGTATTAAAGTAAAATATCGTTGCTTTGATGAGAATGTTTGTTAGTGTTAAGCAAAACTTGCTACTTCTGACAGAAAAGTTGTTATCAAAATCAAAAAAATGTTACTTCTATGAAAAAATTTGGTATCTTTGCTAGAAAACTTGCTAGTTCGAACAGAAAAAGTGGTATCATTGATGAAAAATATTATTTCTAAGAGAAATTTTTGTTTGTTCAGTAAAAGTATGTTAGTATTATGGTAAAATGTCGTTACTTTGATGAGAAGGTTTGTTAGTGTTAAGCAGAACTTGCTACTTCTGACAGAAACGTTGTTATCACAATAAAAAAATGTTACTTCTAAGAAAAAATTTGGTATCTTTGGTAGAAAACTTGCTAGTTCGAACAGAAAAAGTGTTATCATTGACGAAAAATATTATTTCTGAGAAAAATTTGTGTGTGTTCAGTAAAAGTATGTTAGTATTAAAGTAAAATATCTTTACTTTGATGAGAATGTTTGTTAGTGTTATGCAAAACTTGCTACTTCTGACAGAAAAGTTGTTATCACAATCAAAAAATGTTACTTCTATGAAATAATTTGGTATCTTTGCTAGAAAACTTGCTAGTTCGAACAGAAAAAGTGTTATCATTGATGAAAAATATTATTTCTAAGAGAAATTTACGTTTGGTCAGTAAAAGTATGTTAGTATTAGGGTAAAATGTTGTTACTTTGATGAGAAGGTTTGTTAGTGTTAAGCAAAACTTGCTACTTCTGACAGAAAAGTTGTTATCACAATCAAAAAATGTTACTTATAAGAAAGAATTTGGTATCATTGCCAGAAAACTTGCTAGTTCAAACAGAAAAAGAGTTATCACTGACGAAAAATATTGTTTCTAATAGAAATTTGTGTGTGTTCAGTAAAAGTATGTTAGTATTAAGGGTAAAATATCATTACTTTGATGAGAATATTTGTTAGTGTTAAGCAAAACTTGCTACTTCTGAAAGAAAAGTTGTTATCATAATAAAAAAATGGTACGTGTACGAAAAAATTTGGGTATCTTTGGTAGAAAACATGTTAGTTCGAACAGAAAAAGTGTTATCACTGACGAAAAATATTATTTCTAAGAGAAATTTCTGTGTGTTCAGTAAAAGTATGTTAGTATTAAGGTAAAATATTATTACTTTGATGAGAATGTTTGTTAGTGTTAAGCAAAACTTGCTACTTCTGACAGAAACGTGGTTATCACAATCAAAAAATTTTACTTCTATGAAAATATTTGGTATCTTTGGTAGAAAACTTGCTAGTTCGAACAGAAAAAGTGTTATCATTGATGAAAAATATTATTTCTAAGAGAAATTTTTGTTTGTTGGTCTTTTGGGTGTGTCGGGGGGTCTTTGGGGGCCTTTGGGTTCGGTGTCCTTTGGTGGGCATTGTGGAGACCGGGGGGCCTGGGTCCTTTGGGGACCGGGGGGTTCCTTCGGGTTGGGTATTACTTTTTCTATCTTCCACCTAAAATTTATAATTGAACTTTAACTTTCTTTATGTATTTGTTAAATAAAGAACTTAAGTGGAAGAGTTTTGTTTTCTCTGGAGAAATTAGAATTGATGTGTGTTCTTTTGGTAAGGTTCAGAAGAGAAATTGAACTTTTCTTCACTTCGTTGAGAAAATTTGGAACAGTATTTTAAATTTTTCATCACTTTGAGAAAAATCTGAACTAAAGTGCAAAATTTTTATATTATTTGGAAAAATAGAATTGAATAAAAACTAATTTCTTTTTCATTGAGAAAATTCAGAAGAGAACTTGAACTTTTCTTCACTTCATTGAGAAAATTTAAAATTGAAAAAGAACTGCTTATCTTTCGAGAAAATATTAACATCTATGATATAGATTTTTCTATCTACTATGGAAAAATTTAGAATTTGTAAAATTGGTTTAAGAAGCATATTAAGAAAAGAACTTGTTCTGAAATGCCTTTGAAAAGTATTGCTTGGTGTTGGAGCATTCAAAAAGCTGTAAAGTATAGTTGTTGGTGAAAAAGATAAGTACTTTAACTTGTAAAATGGGTTTAGGAGGGACATTAAGAAAGTAACTTGCTCTGAAATGGTCTTTGAAAAGTATTTCTTGGTGTTGAGGTATCCAAAAAGCTGTAAAGTATAGTTGTGGGTGAAAAAGATAAGTACTTCAAGTTGGAAAATGGGTATAGGAGGAACATTAAGAAAGTAATTTGCTCTGAAATGATCTTTGAAAAGTATTTCTTGGTGTTGAGGTATCCAAAAAGCTGTAAAGTATAGTTGTGGGTGAAAAAGATAAGTACTTCAAGCTGGAAAATGGGTTTAGAAGGGACATTAAGAAAGTAATTTGCTCTGAAATGGTCTTTGAAAAGTATTTCTTGGTGTTGAGGTATCCAAAAAGCTGTAAAGTATAGTTGTGGATGAAAAAGATAAGTACTTCAAGTTGGAAAATGGGTTTAAGAGGGACATTAAGAAAGTAACTTGCTCTGAAATGACTTTTGAAAGGTATTTCTTGGTGTTGAGGTATCCAAAAAGCTGTAAATTATAGTTGTGGGTGAAAAAGATAAGTACTTCAAGTTGGAAAATGGGTTTAGGAGGGACATTAAGAAAGTAACTTGCTCTGAAATGGTCTTTGAAAAGTATTTCTTGGTGTTGATTTATCCAAAAAGCTGTAAAGTATAGTTGTGGGTGAAAAATATAAGTACTTCAAGTTGGAAAATGGGTTTAGGAGGAACATTAAGAAATTAAATTGCTCTGAAATGGTCTTTGAAAAGTATTTCTTGGTGTTTAGACACTCACAAAGCTGTAAAGTATACTTGTGGGTGAAAAAGATAAGTACTTCAAGTTGGAAAATGGGTTTAGGTGGGACATTAAGAAAGTAACTTGCTCTGAAATGGTCTTTGAAAGGTATTTCTTGGTGTTGAGGTATCCAAACAGCTGTAAAGTATAGTTGTGGATGAAAAAGATAAGTACTTCAAGTTGGAAAATGGGTTTAAGAGGGACATTAAGAAAGTAACTTGCTCTGAAATGCCTTTTGAAAGGTATTTCTTGGAGTTGAGGTATCCAAAAAGCTGTAAAGTATAGTTGTGAGTGAAAAAGATAAGTACTTCAAGTTGGAATATGGGTTTAGGATGAACATTAAGAAAGTAACTTGCTCTGAAATGGTCTTTGAAAAGTATTTCTTGGTGTTGAGGTATCTAAAAAGCTGTAAAGTATAGTTGTGGGTGAAACAGATAAGTACTTCAAGTTGCAAAATGGTTTTAGGAAGAACATTAAGAGAGTAACTTGCTCTGAAATGGTCTTTGAAAATTATTTCTTGGTGTTGAGCCATCCTAAAAGCGGTAAAGTATAGTTGTGAGTGAAAAAGATAAGTACTTCAAGTTGGAAAATGGGTTTAGGAGTGACATTAAGAAAGTAACGTGCTCCGAAATGGTCTTTGAAAAGTATTTTTGGTGTTGATGTATCCAAAAAGCTGTGAAGTATAGTTGAGGGTGAAAAAGATAAGTACTTCATGTTGGAAAATGGGTTTAGGAGGGATATTAAGAAATTAACTTGCTCTGAAATGGTCTTTGAAAAGTATTTCTTGGTGTTGAGGTATCAAAAAGCTGTAAAGTATAGTTGTGGGTGAAAAAGATAAGTACTTCAAGTTTCAAAATGGGTTTAGTAGGGACATTAAGAAAGTAACTTGCTCTGAAATGGTCTTTGAAAAGTATTTCTTGGTGTTTGGATACCCAAAAAGCTGTAAAGTATAGTTGTGGGTGAAAAAGATAAGTACTTCAAGTTGCAAAATGGGTTTAGGAGGGACATTAAGAAAGTAACTTGCTCTGAAATGGTCTTTGAAAAGTATTTCTTGGTGTTGAGGTATCTTAAAAGCTGTAAAGTATAGTTGTGGGTGAAAAAGATAAGTACTTCAAGTTGGAAAATGGGTTTAGGAGGGAAATTAAGAAAGTAACTTGCTTGTCTTAGTCGATTACGTCACTCTATGCCCATAAATGAATTCCCGTCATGACCTTCTGATATGGTTCTACCGATTATGTAATCAATTTCTCAGAAATGCATTTTTCCGAGTTGATTACGTAATTCATTGCCCATAAATTGATACTCGTCAGGACTTCCTGTTGGGGTTTCACCGATTTTGTAATCAATTTCTCGTATATCCAATTGTCTTAGTCGATTACGTCAGTCTATGCCCATAAATGGATTCACATCATGACCTTTTGATAGGGTTCTACCGATTATGTAATCAATTTCTCAGATATCCATTTGTCCTAGTTGATTATGTCATTCTGTGCCCATAAATGGATTCCCATCCTGACCTACTGATGGGGTTTTACCGATTATGCAATCAATTTCTCAGAAATCCTTTTGTCATAGTTGATTACATCATTCTATGCCCATAAATGGATTCCCGTCACGAGCTCCTTATAGGGTTCTACTGATTATGTAATCAATTTTTCGGGAATTCTCTCCCTTCGATTACGCAATCAATATATCTCTTCCCCACCTTCCCCTTAGAAACATCAAATTAATTCCCCTTTTGTGAATCAATAATTCCCCTTAGAAACAACAAATTAATTCCCCTTTCTTGAATCAATAATTCCCCTTAGAAACAACAAATTAATTCCCATTTCGTGACATATCAATCAATCTTGACATCACCTGTCAGACATTATTAAACTTCGCCTGGAAACAATTTGATTAATGATTGACAGTACCTGTCAGACATTATTAAACTTTGCCCGGAAACAATTTGATTAATGACTGACAGCACAGGTGTTCCAAATTCCCAATCGCTTTAATTAACCACGTGTTCTCCCTAATGACTCTATGCACATGGCCAAAATAACAACAACAACAACATCGACCTTGGAAATTTAGGTCATTGTAGTCCATTAACCACGTGTTCTCCCTAGGGACTCTATGCACATATTTGGTGTTAAAAAAAGTTGTAGGTGGCAGCAGGGGTGTCGCCCTGTGTCAATAGGAGCCTTTCTACTGACGATTACGTCCAATGTTAAGAAATATAAAAACCCATAAATCCTAAAAGAAAAAGTCAGATCAAATCAAAAAGTACACCACTAGAACCGCCTTGTCCGAAACCCCTGTATAGGAAACTTTCTGTCCCTTGGCTTGAACAGCAAGGGAAATATATTGGCTTGAAAATCAAGAAAAGTGGTGGCTACTACATCCGGGTTGCAGCGGTAGCTAGCAACCTAGTAAGAGACGATCACGTCCAATGTTAAGAAATATAAAAACCCCTGAATGCTAAAAAAAGAGAGTCCGATCAAAACAAAAAGTACACCATTAGAACCGACTTGTCTGAAACCTCTACAAAGGAAACTTACCGCCCTTTGGCTTGAATAACAAAGAAAATATATTGGCTTGAAAATCAAGAAAATTGACTTTAACCACGTTATTCTCCACAAACGGGATATTTTTTTCTTCTTCTTCTTCTTCTTCTTCTTCTCTTCCACGGATAGCTTGGCACTGGAACATCGTAGAGAGTTGTTCAATGGCTCATTTTAAAGGAAATCTCTAGATCTAGTGCCATTTGTACTCAATCTTTTTTTTAAATTAATTATTTTTTACGAAAAACCTAATTTTTATATACATTATTGATCAATGACGTCATAGTCGTTTGATGTAGTTAGTATTACATAAAGGATCGATCATCGAATTTAACCTGAAACTAAGTAAAGGACAATTATGCCTCCATATATTTACAGTGATGTATAAGATTTCCCATTACATCTGTAAACTGTTCAACAGTTGCCGGTCCACACCTTGGAAGCTTTTCACTAAACATGCAACATTTCTTTTGGATATTACTGTGAAGTTTTGCGAATGCATCTCTAGCTGACTTTTTTTTTAAACAAAATCCATTCTTTCAGAGATAATTTTAATCTTTAATTTTTATAATAAAGAACGATCTCTTGCCTATAATAAATTTTATAGGCCACTTAACTATAGTATAGGCTAGTACAGTTATATCTAAGGTCAATATATTAAAATTTTCCATTAAAAGACGATCATTGGAATAAAAACCCATTACATACATTTGATTTAGTTAGCTACTTGATTGTTTTAGGCTAGTCTCTTACTATTTCAAAGAAGAAAAAGCAGTAGGCTTTTTCCTGTTTGTAATCAATTAGAAAGAATTTTACCTTTAAAATGAGTTGCGTAGTGCTTTGAGTCGCTTGAAAACTTATAAGTGAGAAAGAAAATAATTACCTGGAACTTCTTGTTGTTAAATAAATTTACCTAAAGGATCGACATAGTTCATTATGGAATCCGGGTTGCAGTGGTAGCTAGCAACCTAGTAAGAGACGATCACGTCCAATGTTAAGAAATATAAAAACCCATAGTTCCTAACAAAGGAGTCAGATCAAAACAAAAATTACACCATTAGAACCGCCTTGTCCGACCCCTGTATAGTAAACTTTCTGTCCCTTGGCTTGAACAGCAAGGGAAATATATTGGCTTGAAAATCAAGAAACTTGACTTTAACCACGTTATTCTCCCCAAACGGGATATTTTTTTTTTCTTTCTTTTCCACAGATAACTTGGCACTGGAACATCGTAGAGGGTTGTTCAATGGCTCATTTTAAAGGAAATTAATTGGGTTAAAAATCTATAGTAACTAAAATAAATTATTTCTAAAAGAGAATAAATTTTTCCACCAAAAACTGCATTTTTGATGTCTTTTCACACTGCAATCTTTCAAACATAATACCAGTGGTAAGATTTGAACCCACGCCTCCGAAGAGACTGGTGGCTTACACCAGTGCCTTGGACCACTCGGCCAGGCTGCCTCTCATAAATAAATATATATGTGAATTTGGGTTGCAGCAGTAGCTGGCAACCTAGTAAGAGATGATCAGTCCAATGCTAAGAAATATAAAAACACAAAACTCCTAAAAATAGAGTCAGATCAAAGCAAAAGTACATCATTAGAACTACCTTGTCTGAAACCCTACTAGATAAATAATGAATGTCGTCATAGTTTTATATTAGACCTATAACGTGAATAGAAAAACACGACATTATATTGTTGTTTCTGAAGACTTCATGAAATAATACCATTGCACCATGACGTCATGAAATAAAATCATTAGGCTGTGACGTCATAATTACTACTTAAGAACGACAAAGATTTAAATGGTCTCATTCGTGAATTACGTATTGGTTAGATCAAAGCAAGCTGCACGCAAGTTAAAAAAAACAGTACTACACAGACAACAGAGATAGTATCTTGAAAAGAGAAAAGCAAAGGTATTCAACCGACAAGGCGTATCGAGAAGTAAAAATTTTACAGTAAAGAACGAACTTTCAGCCCATAGTAACTAAAATAAGATTATAATTAATAGTAAAGATAGATCAATGATTTCATAAGCGTAGGTTGTAGCCAGGCCATTTATATTAAAGAACGACATTATATGCATGATGACGCAACACAAATCATCCGGGTTGCAGCGGTAGCTAGCAACCTAGTAAGAGACGATCACGTCCAATGTTAAGAAATATAAAAACCCATAGTTCCTAAAAAAGGAGTCAGATCAAAGCAAAAAGTATACCATTAGAACCGCCTTATCCGAAAACCCTGTATAGTAAACTTTCTGTCCCTTGGCTTGAACAGCAAGAGAAATATATTGGCTTGAAAATCAAGAAAAGTGGCAGCTACTACAACATTCTGCCTAAACGGGATATTTTTTTTTACATTAAGGAACGAACTGTAGCCTTTAGTAACTGAAGTAATAAAATTACATTAAAAGACAATCATTGGAATAACAAATTTCATTAAGGAACGAACTGTAGCCCCTAGTAACTGAAGTAATAAAAGGCTTCCTTATATACATTCTTATTTTAATTATATTCCTTAATAAATCATAAGTTAAAGAATGAACCGTAGGCCATAGTAACTAATTTAATTTTGAAAAGATGGAATCACGACAGGAACGTAAATAGTTGTATAAGTAAACTATAAGTTATAAAAAAGCTCTACTGAGATTTGAACTCACATCGCAGGATTCAAAGTCCTAAGTGCTAACCACTATACCAAGAAACATTCATATATAAAAGAATTTTAACACTATGTGATAAAGCAAAGAAAGGACTCTAACCATCAGTATTGCAAAGACGTCATTTGCCAACATAAATTTGAATTGATCCTAACAATATTTTAAACAATTTTCTTTTTAATATCCGGGTTTCAATGTTAGCTAGCAACCGAGTAATCCTGCAGAGATGTAAATAAAGGACGAACCACAGCCCTTAGCAAAGTTTTTAAACGCTATGCCA